>NW_024883002.1:0-152018 GCF_019059575.1 Amphibalanus amphitrite | reverse complement strand
GCCCTCAAAGTAGGTAGTCGTAAGGGCTTCAGAGGTCATCGTTAGGGCCATCATAGTCCAGCGTGGCCAAACAAGCCTCCGTGGTGGCGTTCGGAGACCACTGTGGGGCCCTTATAGGTCTTCATGATGCTTGAGGGCCCTCGAGCCCATCGTGGGGACCTCAGATGCCAGCGCGGCCCGTGGAGCCAACGTGGGAGCCCTCAAAGGATGTCGTGAGGGGTCATAGAACCAATAATGGGGCCCACAGAGGCCGTCGTGAGGGCTCTCAGAGTCAGATGCCGCCCAAAAAGTCGCTGTGTGGGCCGAGAGACCGGCATGGGGAGCACCCGACCGTACCGGACTCTCAATAGTCCCAGATCGGCTTTTGTCTCTCATCACAAGTATGTAATACATGATTGACGGGCTGCTTGAAGGACAGCCTACGGATTTAGGGGGGCGTCTTTCCCCATCAGGACAGGGGCATCTTACCCCAAGGTACCGAAGTAACATTAAATCAGCACAATTTGTTAGCCATAAAACTACACCCTGAAACAAACTGTTTGGGACACAGAACACGCATGTTAATGTATCACGACTATAGCAAGGGACGCAAAAATTATCTACCTTTTTTGATATTTACAATGTTTTTACGCCAAAATATTTTTTGAAAGCAGCAAATAAAAAACATGCAATCACCAGCCAGCCGTTGCCCAACTGAGCTTCGCAAGTTTTTGTGCAGTTAACAAGGCAGACTTCTGCTTTACGCTAAGAACATTAATTTCCAGGTTCGATTCTTTGTTTTCCCGCTAGAGGGGGTGGGGCGTCTTTCCCACCCTGGGCATCTTACCCCACTCTCCCCTATGTTATTTATTACATTATGTCTATTGTATGGGAAATCTTCCTTCATGCCGTGTGTGGTGGTCTATATCGGGCTTGGACGGCCTGTGCAACGTGCCGTGCCGTACCGTTGGACGGCGGTGACCTTGTACGGTCACGTGACCGCCTGAGGTGGCGTGACCGGCCGCGCGGCTGAGCCGCGCGGCCGGCGCGGCGGACCGGCAGTTGACCGGCGAGTGGCATTACGGCCGGACTGTGCTTCGTGCGTGAGCCAATACATCTCCTGTGCGTATGAACAGCGAGGCGTGTTGCTGAGAGGCCACACCACTACACCGTGGAGCCCGGGGTGGGACAAGATGCCTCATTTGTATTCACTTCACTTCCTGGCTGGGGATCCAACCACAAGTGAATTAATTTGAGCGATAGAATTTAAAGTAAAGTGTTCAAAGAATGCGCTCGGCCCTAAGTTGCCATTTCGGATGATTTGGGACACAAGTTATTTAGCAAGATGAATTATGTGGGGCGTCATGCCCCAGGCTACCGTACACCGCTCGCAGTCCCCCCGGGCCGGTCTCCCGGTGTGCATATACCGCTCGTCCCGTGTTTACGTTATACGTCTCACGCGCCGCCGGGTGGCGCGGCGACGTTTGCAGCAGCCCGCAGGGACGTGTATTGGCCACGCGGGAGCAGCCTTGATCCGCACAGCCACCGCGGGGCCATTCACAGGCGTGCGCCGTGGATACGGCACGACATGCATTCGCACCGCCGGTGATGTCAAAGCGCAACGCCGGATGCTAACTTAGTGCTGACGTAAATATGTGGTACCACAACTGCGATTGTCCACGGGGTTCCCGGCGCGCGGTGCCCTGGGCCCGCCGGCCGCCGCTGTCAACCTGCGGACCGGGCGGCGGTTGGGCGGGCCGCTTCCTTGGCGGGGCGGCATCAGCAGGGCACCACACCCCGGTGCCTCCTCCTCCCCGTCAGCTAGTGACCCCAGTGACCCCAGTGACTCAGTGACCCCAGTGACTCAGTGGCCCCAGTGACCCCAGTGATCACAGTGACTCAGTGACCCCAGTGACCCCAGTGACCCCAGTGACTCAGTGACCTCAGTGATCACAGTGACCCCAGTGACTCATTGACCCCAGAGACTCAGTGCCCCCGCAGCTTCCGAGTCGCTACTTCTCCCTCCCAATGCCAGAGGCGAGCTTCTGAACAGCAAAGCACCGTTCACGCCACTGTCGGCCGCGGGCAATGTGGCGGCGGCTCATTCCCGGCGGCGCGGGCCGGCCGGGCGGCCGACCCACCTCGACGCTGGCGGTGAAGTTGACCTGCTGGCCGATGCGGAGTCCGTCGCAGCGACTGCGCTCCTCCGGCGGCCCACCGCCCAGACACGACGAGTAGTAGCGGATGCGCACAAACTCACTGGAGTTGTCCTTCATCTCCACAAACGACGTAATTGCCTGCGAACAGAAGTGAAAGAGGCAAGAGACACACACACAGAGAGAGAGAGAGAGAGAGAGAGAGAGAGAGAGAGAGAGAGAGAGAGAGAGAGGGGGGGGGGAGAGAGAGAGAGTTGTCTGCACATAAGATGAAAGCAAGGTGAGAAGAGGCATACGTGAAGGATATGGAGCGAGGCAAGACGAAGAGTATGGCAAGAGGCATACACGATATGGAGACAAGACAAGCTGAACTTTTATCGAGGACAGATCATACCAAAAGTTTCTTTCTTAGAGCAGTTTTGGAGCGTCTGTGAGGCGTCGGTGGCCATGCCGCCCTGTGGTCACTGGAAGCCGAGCGGTGCCGGCCGGCCGGTACTCACTGCGTACTGCTCCTTCACCAGCTGGACGACGTTGGACGAGTCGTTGGACAGGGTGCCCGCCGAGCTGGCCTCGATGTGGCGGCTCAGCTCGTCGTACGTCTCACGCTGCTCGGCCGTCACCGCGAAAATCAGGTTGATGCTGTTCTCCTTCACCTGTGCAGGTCAGTGCCAGTAATGGGGGGGGGAGGTCACAGGGGCAACATCTGGCGGCTAACGCCCAACGGAGCCATTAATATTGCTAGCAAAACTACGAGTTTAGGTGCATGATTCGCTGTTCTTAAAGGCTACCGAATGAAATTCGGACTGAGCCAGGCACCGTCCACGGGCAGCCTCCGAATGAAGTTCGGACTGAGCCGGGCACCGTCCACGGGCAGCCTTGTTTTGCGGTGAACGGAGCTGGCTCCAGTTCAGTGCTGAGGCTGACGCCGGCCATAGTCGGGGCCGTGCCGCTCGCTCTACATGCCAGTGCTTTGGCCCATTGCATTGTTGCGTGGGCAGTATGTTCGGAGCTGATAGTGGCGCTGAGGGCGCTGCCGATCCAGCTGAGGCCGACCTTCTGGTTGATGTGCGACACACTGGGGTAGTCGAGCAGCTCGGAGTGCGTGTACGATCCCGCGGCGTCCAGGTGACACAGGCCATCGTGGGGCTTCACCACGCCGCCCAGCTGCGGTCAGAGCAGACCAGGACTCAGAGACAGATTCAGACTCAGACTCCTCAGACTCAGACTCAGACTCAGACTCAGATTCAGACTCCTCAGACTCCTCAGACTCAGACTCAGACTCAGATTCAGACTCCTCAGACTCAAACTCAGACTCAGATTCGGACTCCTCAGACTCCTCAGACTCAGACTCCTCAGACTCAGACTCCTCAGACTCAGACTCCTCAGACTCAGACATAGAGACTCACACCCAGACTCAGACATAGAGACACACACCCAGACTCAGACATAGAGACACATACTCAGACCCAGACTCAGAGACACACACTCAGGCTCGGACATTAACCCTCGCCCGCACATGTCATTTTCGAATCCTAGAACGCACATGGGGGGGTTGCCAACCCCCCCCCCCACCCCACCGCACCATTTCGTTCCTGCTGGAGATAGAGCTTCGCGGCAAAAACCAACATATTTTTTGGGAAGAGACAAATCCAATGGCACCCAATTTTTCCCCATTAGGTCAATCATTGACCTTCCAGGTCAGGTCAAACTAAAAAATGTTGCTATTCGGGGACACCGTTGGAATATCTATCTAGCGTGTTGTGCCCAATGCCCATCATATACCGATGACGCTGCCGTTTGTGGTGCCAAGCCAGCTAGAGCAGCTCTTTGTCACACTTTCCGACTAGGTTTGTACTGGCTGTGGTCACTTCAGGTCAAGTTAGGTCAAGGTCAATGATATGTGTTGGTATGTCTGTGTGTATACTGATGTGTGCACCGATTGATTTGCGTGTCCCTATTACATGGGATCATGGAGTATGAAGCTTTTACCAAAAATGCAATAAAAAAACTTCACGAAAGGTAAATTCAGCTAACATGAAATGCAACGTTTTTAGATGACCTAGTTTGACCTTGACCTTGACCTTGACCCTGACATCTGTACATCGTCGAATAACATGTTTCATGATAGGTGGGAGGTAAGACTAGCAAAAAAAAAACGAAATCAAGGTGTCGAAAGCTTACAAGACCCATAGCAAAAGCAAGATATTGGTTGTTGGTCATTTGGGTCATGACGTGACCTGAAGAACAATATCATATCTGCGAAACAAAACAAAAAACACAGAAACTTGAAATTTTCAGTGGACGATGAGAAAGGATAGAGAAGCAGTTTTACGAAAAATCAGGCTTCTAGCTTTAAAACTATTCCATGCAGAGCAGAAAAAACTTCCTGGGGGGATGGCAACCCCCCCCCCATGTGCGGGCGAGGGTTAACTCCTCAGACTCAGAGAGAGACTCAGAGTTTGGACTCAGGCTCCTCAGATTCAGACTCAGACAGACTCAAACTCCTCAGACTCAGACTGAGACTCAAACCCAGACTCCTCAGACTGAGAATCAGACTCATCAGATCCTCAGACTCCTCAGACTAAGACTGAGAGACACAGACTCAGATTCAGACTCAGACTCAAAGACGCAGACTCAGACTCAGAGACACAGACTGGGGCTGCAGTCATACTGAGATAAAGACGGTTCGCCCACACTCACAGCCCACTAAGTCGATTCCGCTACATGGGGTCACCCTTGAGTAGATCTAGACATGCATATCGATATGAATGTAGGTGCCTCTAACCTGTATTGCATGCAGGGCTTCAACTGAAACGTCTGCCACGTGTAAAACGCTCTCTACCCGTCCGAGTGGTGCAGCTCCCCCCCGGCCCGCTGCTGACCTGACTTAGCGTTGCTCCCCCCCCCCCCCGGGCCACTTAGCCTAGATGGAGGTCAGTGAGCTGTCCCCTGGGGCACCCTTGTTCCCTGACCTTGCCGTCTCCGGCGTAGTGGAAGCCGGCGTCGGTGGAGAAGACGAGCAGACGGCGCGCGTTGCTGCGCCACGAGATCTCCTCCTTGCACACGATGGCCTGCATGATGGCGTCGAAGCCGCCCTCGGGCGCGTCCAGGTTACCGGACACCTTGGCGGAGCTCACCTTGGTCTGCGCGCGGTCAGGGCATGATGGGTGAGCGGTGAGCGGTGAGCGGTGAGCGGTGAGCGCGCCGCCGCGCCGCAGTCCGGGCCGCTCAGTCCCGGCTCCTCGTACGTGGCTGTGAATTGATATGTGGTATGATAAATGCTGATTCTTCCGAATAGACATTCAATTCAATAGTGTCATTAGCACATTGTTTTACAAAGTGATTATTACCAAAACAATTTCGTATAAAAGTCATCGCAAGAAAGCCTATACCCGGAAGGGCGTTCCAGCCAGCTTCGCCAAGATGGGGGAGGCGTTTTAGCCCGCGCCCCTCTGGGCTATTACCGAACCCAACAATCCTTTGGAGAGGAGTTTCGCTCCCACCCCCCCCCCCCAGCATCTGGGAAAGTTACCGACCAATTTTCAGAACTCAAACAACGTTCAATAGCCTCACCCGGGAGCTACCGTGTGACCAAATTTCATTGACCTGGGTGCAACCGATGACATTACACTTTACAGGTCAGGTGAAAGTCGCGTTTTTGGACAGTTGCCTTCTAAAAATGTGCTATAACATCGAGTCACCAGGTCACGTCAATCAGAAAATGTTCAAAGGCTCGCAACAGCTAAATCGACTGAACGACAACTTTGAAACTTTCAGCGATTGATAAGAACAACAGCATGTATAAATTGTATATCTCGGGATTTTTATGTCTGTGACCTAAGGTCAGGTCACTTTTGCGACTTCTTCATTATAAGTTAATGAGAAAAAAAAATTAAAAGGGGCCTTTTTTGGACGAATGCGGTTCCCAAACTTCTCAAACATCGGTTTATAGGTAAAAATGATACTGATTCGGAAAAATGCACCTGTGACCTCTCTGTGTGCCCCTGAGGTCATCTCAGGTCATGAACGGTCACCAACAGTTTTTTTTTTGCTATAACTTTTGCTAGAGACGTGCTAGAGCGGTACAACACGTCAAATGTATTCAGCTCGACGATACGAATCGACTGATATGCAACATGACCCTTACCGGCCATGTGATGACCTTGACCTGATGTCAAATTTTCAAAATTACCTTTCAAGGTCAACAAATAGTACATTCGTCGCGTCTCAACGAGATAAACACGATGGTGCTGCCAAAAGTAATGTCGCGGCTCTCTTGAGTCAAAAGTTTGTGCTAATTTTCGTGAAAATGGCTATATTTAGAGTTTCTTGCCCACTGGAGGCTAAACCGTTGACCTGAGGTCAAATTTGAGAACCAAGCCCAGAAAAGTCTGTAAAAAAGGGCTGTCGAATGCGCTTTTCCGCGGCGCTGTAGCTCTATTGGTTCCCGAGTTGGCCGTTGGCAGTTTCCAAAAATGTTGAAACTTGAAATGAATAAAAGTTGACCTTTGGTGACCTCTGGTGGCCTGACCTTTGACCTGACCTTAAAAATTGCCGAGCTGTTTCCGTCATTATTTTTGACGCTCTTTCCATAGCCGCTTACCGCGTGTCGCTACGTGGAACAGGAGCCGAGTTAGATGAGGTCGTGAAAACACCCCCCCCCCCCCCAGCACGGCACGGAAAACACAGGCCACCAGCACGGCGCGGGTTATTTTATTTTGCCATCATCGTGCTTCTCTCGTCAAGACGCATTGAATCAGGTAACTATGTATAAGTTTAACTGAATAAGTAAACAGCAAATTTGAACCCAGTTCAAGATCATAACCTGACCGGAAATGAGGCATGATGCATATCCATCGATTCAAATTGATGACTGGAAAACACTCCAGCGGACGGTTATTTCATCGCCCTGCAACGTCCCCATCAAAAATTAGTGTCAAAAATTGCTGGTGGCCTTTCATGACCTAGAATGACCTATTGAGCGACCGTCTGCCATCAGCTGCCCCCTGCCCATTGCGATAGGCAGGGTGGGTCATCAGCTTATAAGTATCTTGTAGTGCTGACGCTTCTTCTTAAAGCCGGACGCTAGTGTTTCTTTCCCTGTCGCCTGATATAGGTGAAGTCACAAATCTGACCTGGTCCCAGGTCACAGATGTAAAAAAAAATCCGAGAAATGTAATTTGTTAGTATTGATACGTTCATGAAACTCGCCGAGTTTGGAAGTTAAAGGAGATTAGCTGTACTAATGAAAGATTCGCAAAAATTTTAGAGGCATGTTAACTTGTGGTGACCCTACCTTAGGTGACCTGTGGCGAAATTATTACACATGATGTTAGCATACTGCGATTTCCATTACACACGAAAAAAGCCCTGGGGAGTGGCCCCCCCCCTCCCCCATCCGGATGAAGGGTATGGTAGCACGATAGTTTCACAGCAGTAATTGAGCACTGTCGGTTGCCAGTCCGCCGGCGCACCGGCGCGCTCACCGCGAAAAGGTCGGTGCTCACCGCGAAAAGGTCGGTGCTCACCGCGAACAGGTCGGTGCTCACCGCGAACAGGTCGGTGCTCACCGCGAATAGGTCGGTGCTCCTGGTGAGAGGCAGGTCGTTGTGGTATCCGTAGGGCGCCGCGCAGCCCGTACACGGCTGCTCCAGACTGAGCCCGGGCAACACAGCGCAGTCAGCACAGCCCGGCCAGCACAGCCCAGTCCCACAGCCCGGCCGCGTATTCGCCAAGTGTATTACACGAATCGGCCCACCAACTAGCGACATCTCTAGTGCGACGTCATAGCCATCCGACGCGACAATGCATGCATTGAGGCTAGATTTGAGTTGAGACTTTTTTGCAATTGTATATGGCTAATCATGACTTCATGTGTCGTCGTAGCCGAGTGGTTAGAGTCTCGGTGTAGTGATCGAAAGGTCGGTGGATCGATTCCTGCTTTAGCGGTTCTTTTCTCTTATAAAGAAGTCGGTCGTAGACACGCATTTTTGGCCCCTACATTCGCACGCCAATATCTTACGCTCAATAAATCTATGACAAGTATTCATCTGATTAAGGAATATGTTGCAAAAGAACTGCAGTTGCGGTCTATACCTGAACTACCAATTTTGTTACGGTACTGTCGATATTCGTCAAAGTCGGAAGAGCTATTATGAAACACACTCGAATGACAACGGATTCCTGTATTATTTCATCGATCAGATAAGACATGTATAGAGATAACTTGATGACAGCTCGCCGTGAGCATGCAACTTAACCCTCGCCCTGGCAGGGGGGGGTCGATGCGACCCCCCCCCCCCCCCTAAGGTTTTTCGAGGATAGCGTAAAAACGGCGGCGCGCAGCGCCGCCAAATTTGGCACAGCCTATGGGGCAACCTTTTTACATATGACCTGAAAATTTCAGGTCCGGGTGACCTTGGGTCAGGTCACCAGGTCAGAAAAACCGGTACAAGGTCATGGTCAAATTTCAATTTTCTTTTTGCACCTGTCCAACTCACAGTTTTCGACTGATTTCCTTCAAACTTTCAGGATGTGCTAAGTTCACCGAGTTGTATAACATATAGTCCGGCTTTTTTGAGGTCACTGATCTGAGGTCAGTTAGAGGTCATTATGTCGTAATGTTAAGCCTATGGGAAAATACTAAATTCGGAAAATACTGGAGATATCCACTTCGTTCTATCACTTTTGTGCTTTGAAACCACGGTACTTAACAGCAGGTCACTTGGTGCTTCTTTGTTTGGTGTACTTATCCATGGGTCAGGTCAAATGAGGTCAACTGAGGTCAAATGACGTTTTTGCCAATAACTTGGCACATAATGACGCTAGAGCTTAAAAAATGGTATCATTGTGTTCCTGGTGATCAGCCGAATCGAATGATATGCGATATGATGCAATTTGGTTAACTTGAACTTAATTTATTAACTTAAGTTTACTTAAAATTTAAGAAAAACTTTAAGTACACTTAAGCAAGCTAAAAAGTATATCATTCGACGCGCCTTGACGTGCGGAGTTCACTGGTGCTTTTCTTTTTGCTCTATCTTAATTAGATCAAAAGTTATAAGCGAAAAACTTTTGACCTGTTTTTAGCGAAATTTTTACATTTATACCCCCCAAAACCCCCCTAAATATTGACCTAGAGCAACCAAATTTGCACAGGGGCGAGAACTCCCGGGGGCCCACCTACCTACCAAATTTGGTGTTTCTAGGTGCCATAGGAGCCAATCGCGAGGGGGGGGGGTCGCATCGACCCCCCCCCCCCCTGCCAGGCCGTGTTATGAAAAATGCCCTGCCAGGGCGAGGGTTAACAATCAGTCCCAAGTTATCTTCATAAACGTCTAATATAAATCTTTTTGACTTTAACTAGATTCCAAGCAAGGGGATTTAGGTATCCCCTGGCGGCTGAAATGTAAAAGTTATAGTTAGGGCATAGCTTCTATAGATGACGCTCTTTTGACGGCTGGAAATTGATAATCTCGTCCCGTGATTACGCTAACAGCTATGCCGAACTTTTTTTGTGCATGGTGATTCTTACACGAAAAACTATCTAATAGCCTGCTCACCAGCGTGCGATTTTTACCTTTCATCTTAGTTTTCGCTACTTTTAGGTACTTTACCTTGCCAAGTGCCCATCTACTTTCAAAAGGTCAGCGCCGCCCCTGTCATATCCAGCAGGAGCTGCGTGCTATCACCCATTGGCAGTGAGAAATATTGATCAATGGCCATCGCCCAGCACCATTTGTCTTTCCATTGGCTACGTTCGCATAGTATGCACTATGCATTAGTGATGTCAACCACAGAACAAAAAGTCAGAAAACCGATACCAAACCAAATACAAACAAAGACCATTGGAAAATACCGAAACCGAACCAATAGGATGGACTGCAAATATTTCTCTTATGCAACATATTCATTAGAAGAATGCCTACCTCTGAATTCTTAGGTGCACGCCGTTGCAAATGTATAAAAAAGAAACGCACAATGACAGATGACAGATGACACGAAAATTGAAGTCGCCGAGTGGATTCGAACCACCTACCTCCATATCACCAGTCCGATACTCTAACCACTTCGCCACGGCGACTACAAATTCGCAGTAGCTTAAATGTCCTTAATTTCAAACCTAGCTTCAATAGACGCCACCAAGGGCGAGGACCGAACTATGACGCCACGCTGACGTCACTCAAGAGGCACGCTATTAGTCGGCCGATTCGTGTAATACACTTGGCGAATACGCAGCCCGGCCAGCACAGCCCAGCCAGCCACACAGCGCAGTCAGCACAGTCCGGCCAGCACAGCCCAGTCCCACAGCCCGGCCAGCACAGCCCAGTCACCCAGCCCGGCCAGCACAGCGCAGTCCCACAGCCCGGCCAGCACAGCCCAGTACACGCCCGCCCGTGCGCCGCGCCTGTCCACCACAGTCGGCCACACCCGCTGCAGCGTGTTAGAGAATAGAGAGCACACCCAACCATTGCTGACTGATGCTTCATAGACATGAACATTGGTCCATGGATAGTGAATACGAGCTGAATAGAGTGGGTGGTTAACTTCAAAGCATGTGGTTTGGTACGTGTGGACGATAAACGATACCTATGTATAAGTAGTGCAAATTATTCAACAAGAATTAAACAGCGTTCCAGAATTTGTTCTGAAAAATAACCCATGCCAATTCGGAAGCATTCGCATTTAAGTCTTGCATCAATATTTCATTGATGGCAATATTGCATTGACCTTTTATACAAGAGGCGCTATAAATGTTTATCACGAATCGATGATGAAACGCCTCCGAAATATATTCAAGTGTTTTTTGTAACTCTTGACAATTTTTAGAATTTTGAACAAATGGTCATTTTATTATCAAATATATGACCTATTACACAGTTCGAAGATGAAGAGCAGACAGCTTTTTTCCTTGAACTTGATTTATGTTAGACACCACGAGTTGAGGCGCACGCTGTTGATATTAGAGTCATTATTCGCATGCCAAGACGGTCGTTCTCCCTACGCACATACTGGCAGCACCCATTGGAATAGAGCTTGTTAGTTGCCACCCGCTCACCATCATGGGTGTAACTTTGTATACTTTCGAGGTCCCATGTGGGACCCCAATGCGAACATTTGGGACCCCAATTGTCATTTTGGGACCCCAATAGTGGAGGCCCCCGAGACGCATCAGCTACTTTGCAAACGGAGGTCCGATATTCATATAAAAGGTTCTCTGTTTAAATAGGAGGCCCCTTGGACAAATCGGAGGCCCTGTTGGACAAATAGGAGGCCCCCTGAACAAGTAGGAGGCCCCCTGAACAAGGAGGCCCCCTGAACAAGTAGGAGGCCCCCTGAACAAGTAGGAGGCCCCCGGAAAACAGGAAGTCCCCTGGAGAAATAGGAGGCTCTCTGGACAAGTAGGAGGCCTCCTGGACAAATAGGAGGCCCTAGACAAATAAGAGGCCCCTAGACAAATAGTAAGCCCCATGGACAAGTAGGAGGCCCTCTGTACAAATAGGAGGCCCCCCTGCAAAAATAGGAGGCCCCCTGGACAAATAGGAGGTCCTAGACCTAGACAAACAGGAGGCCCCTTTCACAAAAGGAGGCCCCTGGACAAATAGGAGGCCCCATGGACAAGTAGGAGGCCCTCTGTACAAATAGGAGGCCCCTGCAAAAATAGGAGGCCCCCTGGACAAATAGAAGGTCCTAGACCTAGACAAAAAGGAGGCCCCTTTCACAAAAGGAGGCCCCCTGGACAAATAGGAGGCCCCTTTCACAAAAGGAGGCCCCTGGACAATTAAGAGGCCCCCTGAACAAGGAGGCACCCTGGATAAAGAGGAGGCCCCCTAAAAATAGGAGCCCTCTGGATAAATAGGAGGCCGCTTGGAAAATAAGAGGCTACTTTAACCAATAGGAGGCCCCTTGGACAAATAGGAGGCCCCCTGAACATGTAGGAGGCACGCTGGACAAATAGGAGGCCTCTTGGGCAAAGAGGCCCCCTAGAAAAATAACAGGTCCCTTGGACAAATAGGAGGCCCCCTGGACAAATAGGGGACCTCTTGAACAAATAGGAGGCTCCATGGACAAGTAGGAGCTAGAGGCTCTCTGTACGAATAGGAGGCCCCCTGGACAAATAGAAGGCTCCCTTAACAAAAAGGAGTCCCTTAAAAAAAGGAGGCCCCGGGACAAGTAGGAGACCCTTGGACAAATAGGAGGCCCCTGCACAAATATGAGACTCCTAGTCGAATAAAAGACCCCTGGACAAATAGGAGGCCCCTGGACAAATAGGAGGCCCCTGAACACGTAGGAGGCCCCCTAGATAAAGAGGAGGCCCCCTGGAAAATAGAAGCCCCCTGGATAAATAGGGGACCTTCTGGAGAAACAGGAGGCCTCCTGGACAAATAGGAGGTCCCATAGACGAATAGGAGGCCGCTTGGACAAATAGGAGGCGCCGTTAACCAATAGGAGGCCCCCTAGACAAATAGGAGGCCCTCTGTAACAGTAGGAGGCTCTCTGTACGTACAAGAGACCGGCGCTGTAGAAGCTTAGCCGTATGTACGCTAGGAGGCTCTCTGTGCAAGTAGTCGAAGTAGGAGGCTCTCTGTACTGTACCTACAATTACAAATAAGAGGCCCCCTGGGTAACTTAGATGCAACACAAATCGGAGGTCACCTATAAAAAAGCGGGACTCTGTTGGAATACCTGATTTAATAAATTATTTTCCTGATATTCAAATTACTTAGGTAATTCAAGGTAGGTACGTTTTTCGGCTACTAGTCGTTTATTGTTTTCGTTTCGAGTTTTTTTCGAGTTTTCGAGAAAAACGTACCTACCTTGAATTAAGATGTCTAGTCGTAAAAGCTTGAAATCATATACTTAGGTAATCCTCGTCCGCACATGGTGGGGGGGGGGGGGCAGTGGTTGCCACACCCCCCACCCCGACCTAGGTAGTTTTTTCTGCTCTGCACTAAACATTTTGATTGCCAGAAGTCGGATATTTCGTATAGCTGCTGCTCTATCCTTTTTTAGCGTCCACTGAAAATTTCAAGTTTCTGTGGTTTTTGGTTTCGGAGATATGACCTTATTCTTCAGGTAATGTCATAACCCAAATGACAAATACCCAATATCTTGCGTTGGCGTTGGGTCTTGTGAGCTTTTGACACCTTGATTTCGGCCTTTTTTGTCAGTCTTACCTCCCACCTATCATGGAACATGTTGTTCAATGATGTAGAGATGCCAGGGTCAGGGTCAAGGTCAACCTAGGTCGTCTAAAAATATTGCGTTTTAGGCAAGCTGAATTTACTTTCGTGAAGTTTCTTTGACTGTATTTTTGGCAAAAGCTTCTCAGTTCATGATCTCATGTAATATGGACACATTCACAGTCGGTGCACACATCAGTATACTCGTACACACAGACACACACAGACATACAAACACATGTCATTGACCTTGAGCTAACTTGACCTGAAATGACCACAGCCAGCAAAAACCTAGTCGGATAGTGTGACAAAGAGGTTCTAGCTGGCTTGGCACCACAATACGGCAGCGTCATCGGTACATGATGAGCAGCGCACGTGATATTCCAACGGGCAACGGTGACCCCAAACAGCAACGTTCTTTAGTTTGACCTGAGCTGGAAGGTCAATGACTGCCTGATGAGGTAAAATTTGGTATCATTGGATTCGTCTCTTCCCAAAAAATATGTTGCTCTTGACTGCGAAGCTTAAAATTTTGTTTGAATAAATTGTGGTGATGTCGAATAAGATACCTACACAAGCAGCGGGCCAACCCATCATATACCGATGACGCTGCCGTATTAGTGCCAAGCGAGCTAGAACAGCTCTTTGCCACACTATCCGACTAATTTGCTGGCTGTGGTCATTTCACGTCAAGTTAGGTCAAGGTCAATGATATGTGTTTGTATGTCTGTGTATGTCTGTGTATGTACTGATGTGTGCACAGATCGGTTTGTGTGTCCCTATTACACTTGATCATGAACTGAGAAGCTTTTACTAAACATACAGTCAAAGAAACTTCACGAAAAGTAAATTCAGCTTGCCTAAAGCGCAATAATTTTAGATGACCTAGGTTGACCTTGACCCTGACTCTGACATCTGTACATCGCAGAACAACATGTTCAATGATAGGTGGGAGGTAAGACTGGCAAAAAAAAAAGCCGAAATCAGCGTGTCAAAAGCTCACAAGGCCCATAGCCATCGCAAGATATTGAGTATTCGTCATTTAGGACATGACATGACCTGAAGAACAAGGTCATATCTCCAAACCCAAATGCCGCAGAAGCTTGAAATTTTCAATGGACGCTGAGAAAAGATAGAAAAGCAGCTATACAAAGAAAATCAGGTTTCTAGCTTTAAAAATGTTAAGTGTAGAGCAGAAAAACTAACTTGGGGGTGGCGACCCTCCCCCCAGGTGCCGGCGAAGGTTAACCCTCACACTTTCTGGGGTCGGCTTACGGCTAGATTCCTTGCGCAATGCTGTGCCGTTAATTTTTTTTTTCTATTATAAAGGCATTGTGTTTTATTGTCAAAAGTGAAAAAGCCAGAAATTTTTGTCGATTTCGGATGCCGCGGGGGATATTTACATACAATGTCACCCTGCTGGCCTGGATCCACCAGTAGGGTCAGGTGACCTACCATTTCTTTATCGATATTAAAAAAAAATCATGGCATCAGAGCTGTGACGAAAAATAAGTGGCCTAAATCCGATGAGAAAACTGGATTTGGGGGTACCCCATGTTTGGCTTCTGAGCCTCTGGTCCCCCAATGAAAATTTCTTAGAGGAGGCCCTGGCGTGGCTCGTAAATTACCGCTTCCGCAATTGGAGGCCCCTAATTGCTTGGAGGCCCCCACTAAATGGAGGCCCCCTTGGACGTTTGGGACCCCAATGGTGATGTCAAAGTTTCACCCATGCTCACCATGCGTATTAGCAAAGTCTGACTTCTGCAGAGGACGGCCCCTGCAGAGTTACCCCGGCGGCCACCTGGCCTCCGCGCCACCCGCGCAGGCCGCTGGGGGGAGCCTGTTGCCACCTGGCCCCCGCGCCACCCGCGCGGGCCGCTAGGGGGAGCCTGTTGCCACCTGGCCCCCGCGCCACCCGTGCGGGCCGCTGGGGGGAGCCTGTTGCCACCTGGCCCCCGCGCCACCCGCGCGGGCCGCTAGGGGGAGCCTGTTGCCACCTGGCCCCCGCGCCACCCGCGCGGGCCGCTAGGGGGAGCCTGTTGCCCCCTTTACTCCGCGCCACCCGCGCAGGCCGCTGGGGGGAGCCTGTTGCCCCCTTTACTTCTCCGCTAATATCGTCGCAAAGCGAAGAGATAGATAAGCGAAACTTTGCACACATGTTCCTGAATAAGTAAGCGCAGATTTGCAAAAAAATTGTATCCAGTTCATTAAAAATGACGTCACATTGACGTCAGAAGTCAAATAATACGTAGATTGTAGATTGGTGTTTCTTAGTTTCGTCACAGAATATCCGCAAATGGCGGGGTGTATGAGTCATATTTTGCACAGATGCAACTGAGTAATACACTTCAAACGGTGTGCTATAATGTTCATTTACCTTTACGCTTCATGCTCAGTGACATCAAAAACACCAAATATCGAAAAACAGCAAAACTTAATGACGTCGCTGTGACGTCATCTTCAGCGCTGCAACCACCAAACATTCCTCAAATATGGCCTAGGTATCTATTTAAAGCTTATATCTTATCAGGTTTCGGAGATATCACATAAAATGTAAGGGGGGGGGGGGCAACTTCATGTCCCTCCCAGCGGCTCGTGGGCTAAAGGATTACTCAAACGAGTAACGAGGTTAGGTACACGACGAGAGACTTCACGATAAATGGACCAGATGAAGCCACTCTTTATGTAGGCACATGCATGCATACACGTACAGCAGGATGGGGAGGCCAAGTGCGAGGAAGCTTTGTGTGAGTGGTTGTTTTGTTAGTCCGACTGGCAGTGCCGGCGCCTGCAGCGTCGGGGGCGGGCCGGCGGCGCTCAGACCGATGGACTCCCGAGGACTCACTTCGAACGCCGCGGTGTCGGCAGTGAGCGCCATTTGGTTCTGGTATCCGTACGGCGGAATACAGCTGTCGCACGGCTCCAGCAGCCTTTAGAAGGTGCCACGACAGCAACAACAAACGCAATCAGCACAAACCACAGCACCGCTCACTGAACAGCATACCGTAACGTGCGGCTACTTGAGACTCGCTGTAAAATGAAAACTGCTCGATATTTTCTTTGCCATTTTTACTCAGGCTGATGTGGAATCAAACAAGAAGTGCCATGGATGACGTGTTTGAAAATTTTGAATTTATCTCGGATTTTTTTTTTTATATCCGTGACCTAAGGTCAGGTCAGTGGCGTGACCTTTCCATTACAAGTCAATGGAGAAAAATGAAAATGCCTCTAGATCCGTGTGTACGCATAGGAACAGTCCAAGTATTTCAGAATCACAATGATTTGGACCACCCGTGATGACCAAGGTGTCATTTTTGCTGATAGTCTCTAGAAAGGTCATCCGAGGTCATTTGAGGCTACAAACAGATTTTTGCCAATAACTCGCGGTTGGAAAGAGATAGAACGATGGGGATGGTCTCATTGTGTTTGTTTTGCCGAGACGCATCGACTGATATGCAACATGACCTTTTCCGGTCAGGTCATGACCTTGACCTGAGGTCAAATTTTCAAGTTGACCTTTCAAGGTTAAATTATAGTTCATTCGACGCGTCTCGGCGAGAGGAACACGATTCTGGCAATAGAAATGTCGTGGCTTTTTGTTGTCGAAAGTTATTGTCGAAAAACACTTTTCGAAAAAACAGCTATTTTTGGAGTGTTTGCCTTCTGGAGGCTAAACCGTTGACCTGAGGTCAATTTTGATAACGACCTTTTCAAAAGAAGAGTTCAAGAGCTACCAAGCGGATACCAACCTTTTGGTATACCGATACCAAACCGATACCAACTTGGTATTAGGTATTTCAGTCCTAATATATTTGGTATTTTGTTGGTATTATGAACCCTCACTTATGTATAAGAGGCTGAGAAATTGGTATAAATTTGGTATTTGCCTCATGTTCCAAGGTTGGTTCGGTTTCGGTATTTCCTCACGGTTTTGGTTGGTATTTGGTTTGGTATCGGTATTCCGATTTTTTGTAATTGACATCACTAGTGAGTACCTATGCTAGAGGAATCTTGGAAACAGCCTGCCAGTGGGACTTAGCTATGTCTTTGTACAGCGAGGTTTCTGATAAGTCGACAAAAGTTCAGTTCCTACCGATTTGCATTGATCTAAGTGAAGAGAGAACACGCTTTCGTTCCGAAGAGGCACAGGTCAAATTATCAGTGAAAACCGAGTTAATGTCGGTATTGTGACACGTTCTATTAAATGAATCGCTGTAAGTCACGTTTTTTATGAAATCGATGAAACTACAATGACAGTCGTCATACGCACGCGGTCACACGTGAGCTAAAGGCCGAGAAATACGGCTATTTGTAGAGCACTTACTTTTTGGGCACGGTGCTGACATAGGGCATCACCACCTTGTCGACGAAGCTGCCGAAGCCCAGCCGGAAGTTGGAGGTGAGCTGCCGCATCTCCTGCGCCAGCAGGTTGCCCAGCGTGGAGAGCTTGTCCTTGTCGTCCTCCATTGACTTGCTGAGGTCCATCAGGTAGTACAGGTCGATCGGGTAGTTGGGAGCCAGCGCGAACTGCACGGCCACCGGCTGCGGCTCGCTGACGCGCAGCGCCAGCCGCACGTGCTGCGGCGCGATCTGGATGGCGTCGGCGGCCGTGGTGGCGGGCAGCGCGCTGCTCAGCGGCAGGTGGCGCAGCACCGTCACCTGGTTGGCCCAGGTGCTGAGATACTCTGCGGCGCAGCTCAGCTCCCCGCTGTGGAACGCCTGCTCGCGGCTACACCGCTGCACAGACGTGTTGCTCGCCGTCACAAAGTCCTGGCGGGTGGCGGCGGGCTCGGGTCAGACGCCGGAGAGCAGATGGCCCTACCGGCGGCCGTCCTGCCGGCTGCCGACCGGCAGTAGTTACGGCCAGCGCACAGTTCACCCACCCTCAGCTGGTGGCTACTTAAACTAGGTCTGCAGATGCGAGATCGCATTGCCGAGAAGGAAAGAAGATCTATAGAGTGAGAGATAGATGTACGTGGAGCTTTTGGGCTTGACATCCAAAACAGGTGCGCACCTAGGCCCCGTTTCATAAAGCGAGTCCGTAGCTTACGCCGGTTTTTGGTCTTGTATTGCAAGTGCATGTGAAGCGATGACGATAGTTTGAATTGTTGAAGTTATTTATCTTGCAAGCAAGAACAGAAGAGAGAAGGGGAAATTAACCCTCGCATGTGTAGGGGGGGGGGGGGGTCGGATGGACCCCCCCCATGGTTTTTCGCGAATAACTCGCGTAAAAAGCGGCCGATCGCGACGAAACTTTCAGTACCCTCGCATTGATCAATTTTACACCTACCCTGAAAATTTCATGACCCTGACCCAAATGACCTTTGACCTGTGACCTCTTTTCCGAGACCATGTTTGGCCGGAATCGCGATTTCGCGTATGTCGGCTCGCACTAGCCGCGTGTTTGCAAGCTTTTCGTGGTTTCAAACGTTCCAACATGTGATTTGATGTTACTGCCGTGTGTGTCAAGGTCACCTGAAGGTCAGGTCAGGTCATTGACCTTTGGTGACCTCGGGTGACCTCGGGTCACTTTTTCGAGTTGTACATGTTTCTAGGCTAGTTTTTGGAGCTGAATTCGAATTTAGCAACCATTTGAACATTTACGAAGTAGTTTTGGTGACTTCGTAACATGTTACGAAGCTGTCAGAGGCGGTTGACACGTACTACGAATACCCGTCACGACGCCTACTGGTTGACCTGACCTGACCTGACCCGACCTGGTCTAAATGCTTCAAGACATCATCTGTGATCAAAACTAACACGATATTCGTGATCAGCACCCCGAAAAACCCCTTAGCAGCCACACTTAACGACTTTCTAACAGGTCCCGATTTTCCCGACTTTGGGTCATTGACCTGACCTGGAAGGTCAATCAATGACCTAGGACCTTAAAATTGGGTATCATCGGCTTCCTCTCGTCACGGGCAACACGGTCGTTTTTTCCGCGAAGCTCTAGCTCGATCAGGGGCCAAACGGCAAGGGGGGGTCCAACCGACCCCCCCCCCCCTACACATTAGAAGCTGGCAAACGCCGCACACATGCGAGGGTTAAAGTTATCGCTTTACATGCGCTTGCAATACAAGCCCAAAAACCGGCGTAATTTACGGACTCGCTTTATGAAACGAGGCCCTGGTGTCAGAGAACCCCCGGTCAAATGTCATTTACAACCTCCATCCAGGCCTCGTCAGATCAGCTGTGAGAGGACCGCCGGATCAGGCCAGGTCATTTGTCAGAGGACCGCCGAGTCAGGTCAGCTGTCAGCTGTCAGAGGACCGCCGAGTCAGGTCAGCTGTCAGCTGTCAGAGGACCGCCAAGTCAGCTGTCAGCTGTCAGCTGTCAGAGGACCGCCGAGTCAGGTCAGCTGTCAGCTGTCAGAGGACCGCCGAGTCAGGTCGGCTGTCAGCTGTCAGAGGACCGCCGAGTCAGGTCGGCTGTCAGCTGTCAGAGGACCGCCAAGTCAGCTGTCAGCTGTCAGCTGTCAGAGGACCGCCGAGTCAGCTGTCAGCTGTCAGCTGTCAGAGGACCGCCGAGTAAGGTCAGCTGTCAGCTGTCAGAGGACCGCCGAGTCGGGTCAGCTGTCAGCTGTCAGAGGACCGCCGAGTCAGGTCAGCTGTCAGCTGTCAGAGGACCGCCGAGTCAGGTCAGCTGTCAGCTGTCAGAGGACCGCCGAGTCAGCTGTCAGCTGTCAGCTGTCAGAGGACCGCCGAGTCAGGTCAGCTGTCAGCTGCCAGAGGACCGCCGAGTCAGGTCATCTGTCAGCTGTCAGAGGATCGCCGAGTCAGGTCAGCTGTCAGCTGTCAGAGGACCGCCGAGTCAGCTGTCAGCTGTCAGCTGTCAGAGGACCGCCGAGTCAGGTCAGCTGTCAGAGGACCGCCGAGTCAGCTGTCAGCTGTCAGCTGTCAGATGACCGCCGAGTCAGGTCAGCTGTCAGCTGTCAGAGGACCGCCGAGTCAGGTCAGCTGTCAGCTGTCAGAGGACCGCCGAGTCAGGTCAGCTGTCAGCTGTCAGAGTGCCGCCGAGTCAGCTGTCAGCTGTCAGCTGTCAGACGGTCAGCTGTCAGCTGTCGGACTCACCGGCTGGGCGCACCAGGCGCAGGCAGGCGTCTGCAGACACTCGCTGCACGTGTGTCGCAGCGTGCACGGGTCAGTGAGCGCCAGCCGGCGCGGCTCCTGAGCGCCACAGAGCGCCGCCGTGCCGCAGAGCAGCCAGAGCGCCGTCAGCTGCCGGGCCGCCATACCGGAGCCACCAGCCGACCGACACCCGCCCTCCGCGTCACTCACTGAAATACCGAACTGCGCTCATTGACGGCATTAACCCGCGCCCCGCTGGGGGTCCTGGATGTCCACGCCCTGCTGGGGGGGGGGGGGGGTTGTATTCCCATTTCTTACTCGACTTCTAGGCCACTTAACAACACCCGGTAAGTGGCATTCGAAAGAACGTCCAAAACAAGGATGAAGGCGATGTGGTTATTTTTTAGGTCAGTTCAAAGGTCAGGTCACCAGAGTCATCAAAGGTAAAATGTTGGCTGTTCAACATTTTTTGAAACAGCGACACATAACTCGGAAATCGGCAGAGCCACAACGCCGCGGAAAAGCGAGTTCGATGGTCCTTTCAACGCTCTTTCTTACCTCTATCCTCAGATTTGGCCTCAGGCTGAAGACTAGCCCGCGCCAGGCCGGTGCTCCGCGACTTCCGCGCCGGCCCGGGGGGGAGGGTGTCTGAACACCCCCCCCCCCTCTAACTCGGCTCCTGGGCCACGCAGCGACACGCGGTAAACGGCAATCGAAAGAACGTCCAAAGTAAGGACGAAATTACTTCGGTCATTTTTTGGGTCAGGTCAAAGGTCAGGTCACCAGAGGTCACCAAAGGTAAAACGTTGGCTATTTCAATATTTTGGAAACTGCCAACGGCTAACTCGTGAACCAATAGAGCTACAGCGACGCGGAAAAGCGCATTCGATAGCTCTTTTAACCCTATTCCTGGCGGGCTCCGCCGGGACAAGAAACTGGCGGGGGGGGGCCGATTCGGCCCCCCCCTGAGATCTCGAGAACGAAGCAAGATAGCGACAAGCGGTAAACGGCATCGGATACGCACGGCCAAGATCTACAATTTTTACCAAGGTCATTTTCAGGTCAGGTCAAAGATGACGTCACAGGGGTCGAAAAAGTCAAAATGGCGGCACTAGATATGGAGAGAGTTTTTCTCGAATAACTTTCGAATTAGTCAAGATAGGAACAAACTAAGGGCATCATCGTGATCCTCTCGTCAATCCGCATCGAATGATATATATGTTGACCTCGAAAGGTCAAGGTCAAAGGTTGACCTCAGGTCACGTGACCTCGAGGTCATCATGTATATCATTCGATGCGTCTTGACGAGCTGAACACAATGAGACCATCCACGCGTCTGTATCTTGTTCCTGTACGGAGTTATTGGCCAAAAACCTTTGGTGACCTTTGATGACGTCACATGACCTCACAGCTGCCCAACAGCAAAACAGACCTCAAGGTAGTGAAGGTTGATCGTATATGAAGTCATGTATGGTATATGGGGCCATTCCGACCCGTTTTAGTGGTAAAAACAGGGAGTTGATTTTTCCCCCATTGACTTATAATGGGGAGGTCGCGAAATTGACCTGACCTTAGGTCACCGATATCAAAATTCTGAGATATACAAATTGCACATACTGGTACCCTAACTAAACCCTGAAGAGAAGAAATTGATCGGTCAAAAACTCTAGCTCTGGCGTGATTGCAAACTTTTCTGAGGTAGGGTCACCAAACCGCCTCTGGTGACCTGACCTGAGGTCAGATCAACTCAAAATTTTCAGACATGTTGCGTAGAAGCCTTTAAGGAAAAGTCAGAAAATTTGAGCTTCCTAGCTCAACGCGTTTGGGAGATATAACCAAAAAACCTCAGGGGGGGGCTCCTGAGGCCCCCCCCCGCCAGGAATAGGGTTAACGCTCTCTCCCAACACGTCCTCAGACTTGACCCCAGGTCAACGGTTTAGCCTCCAGAGGGCAAAAACTAAAAACAGTTTTTACGAAAAGTGTTTTTCGGCAATAAATTTTGACTCAAAAGAGCCACGACATTACTTTTGCCAGCATCGTGCTCCTCTCGTCAAGATGCGTCGAATAAACTATAATTTGACCCTGAAAGGTAAACTCGAAAGTTTGACCTCAGGTCAAGGTCCTGGCCGGAAAAGTCATGTTGCATATCAGTCGATCCGGCATCCGCAACCTCGAGCTGAATACATCTAGGACGTTTTCATCGCTCTAGCATGCCTCTATCAGAAGTTATTAGCGAAAAACTGTTGGATTCTGTTCGTGACCTGAGATGACCTCGGGGACATAACAAGGGGTCACAGGTGTCATTTTCCGGTTCAGTGTGTCAATTTTACCTGCATCCTGATGTTTGAGAGTGTCTAGAATGGCGTTCGTGCAAAAGAGACGCTTTTCAATTTTCTCCTATTGACTTATACCTAATGGAGATGCCACAAAATTGACCTGACCTTAGACCACCGATATCAAAATTCCGAGACAATTGTTTTACATAGATACTGTTACTCTTATCAATCGCTGAAAGTTTCAAGGCAATCATTCAGTCGGTGTAGTTATGACGAGCATTCTAATTTTTTTTTCTGAGGTGAGGTCACTTGAAGTGACCTGGTGACCTGACCTTTAGGGACCTGAGTTTCAAATTTTCACACCATGGGCGGAGCAGACGCATAAACAGGTTTGCCAAAAACCCGCAGCTATTGGTGAGAAGGTGAGAGGGCCAGATTCTGCCCCCTTCCCCAGCAGGGTGCGGATCAATGGTGCACTGGGGATGACTCGTGTGAGTGGTGGAGCGGTCAGGTGAGGGACGGGACGCCACGCCGTCCAGGGTCCACGGTGACCGCTGGACGGCGCCCGGGGAGCCGCCGCCGCTGGTCGGGAGCCGCCGAGCAGCGCGGCGGCGTCCTGTGACGTCGAGACGCCGCCTCTGGTCGGGAGCCGGCCGAGCAGCGCGGCGGCGTCCTGTGACGTCGAGCCGCCGCACACCGGTCGGAAACGCTCCAGCGAGAGGCCAGCGGCCTTTCCGCAAAAGTTTTTTGCTTGTTATTCCACAACTAGTGAAGCAAACTTCATAAAACTTTGCATACCTTCTCTGTCATATGTAAGCTATCATTTGGATGTCAAGCACTAAATATATGACGTGAATCTGTTAAGTTATGACGTCATAATTGAGTATAATACAGGACCTAGCACCACTTTAAGTCAACAAGGGAAATTGGGAGCTGCTATTCGGTTACCGGGAATGGTTTCATGCACTCCTTGCAAGGTCCAGTGCTTGACTTTAGCATTGTTGACTTTGCGTGACGTCATTTATGACGTCACTAAGGCCATATAAGTTTTTTGTCAATAACTCCTGATCAGATGGAGCTAGAGAGTCGGGAAAGCCACCATTGGACTCAGGAACACCTGCCGAATCGAATGATATGCAATATGACCTCCTTCAACCATTTTCGTGACCTGAGGGGCTCCGACCTGACCTTGACCCGAGGTTAACACCTTAAGTTGACTTCACCCGAACACCATGTATAGCATTCAACGCGCCTGAGCTAGACAAACACGATGATGCCAAAATCGCGGCAGTGCGACCATTTTTGGCAAAGTAATTAACCTAAAACCGAACCCGTGCCTTGTGGCACTTACCTGACCTAAGAGTCACTGGCTGACCTAAGACCTTAAAATCGGGTAGTACCTAATTTTTGCGTCTTATAACGGCACACAAGCTTGTTTTTTCCGCGAGGCTCTAGCTCAATTAGAGGCGAAACGGCGAGGGAGTTGTACCAACCCTCCCCGGTCAATATAGAAAACCAATCGGTCCGGCCAGTGTTAAATACCGGAATTGTGATCTAACCCATTAAAGCCGGAATTTTTATTTTTTGATTATTTGGTTGCCCTTAACAAATGTTAGCCACACGGGCCCCAGTAAGAAAACTGTGCAAGCTTAAAAAAATTGTTCCATCGGTTCTCAAGTTATAAGTATGGGTCATAAATGACCCAACCGGCATTGGGGCATAGTCACAAAAGGAGTTATCACGAAAACCGATTTAGCTAGATACCTTATTGTGTATACTGTATAGCGGTTTCAGCCAAACAATATTAAGAGGCACTGCATTGCAATGCTTTGCAACGTCTCATTAACGAGGCCGTTGGTGCCGCTGGCAGGCCTGTGGTGCCCCTGTTAGGCCTCTGGTGCTCCAGAGGGGACACCATAGGCCTGACGGGCCTGTGGTGTCCCTGGAAGGACTGTGGTGCCCCTGGGCCCTGACAAGCCTGAGGTGCCCCTGACAGGCTTGTGGAGCCCCTGACAGGTCTGTGGTGCCATTGCTAGGTTTGTGGTGCCCCTGGCAGGCCTGTGGTGCCCCTGGCGGGCCTGTGGTGCTCCTGCTAGGCCGCTGGTGCCCCTGGGTCCTGGCTGGACTGTGGTGCCCCTGACAAGCCTGAAGTGCTCCCGACAGGCCCGTGGAGCCCTTTACAAGCCCAAGGTGCACGTGCGAGGCTGGTGGTGCCCCTGTGAGGTCGATGGTGCCCCTGGCAGGTCTGTGGTGCCCCCTGACAGACCTGTGGTGCTCTTGCTAGGCTGATGGTGCTCCTGCAGGCCTGTGGTGCCCCTAACAAGCCTGTGGTACCCCTGACAGGCCCGTGGTGCCCCTCGGCCGGCCGAGTCGCCGGCCCGCCCCGCGTCACGGCCCCGGACAACCGGTCCGCTCATGATATCCCAACATCGCTACACTAGGCCTGTGGTGCCTCTGATAGGTCGGTGGTGCCCCCGGGTGCCAGGGGAGGTCATGAGTGACCCATATGACCCCCCCTCCTTTGGATCCGCCACTGTGATCTGATCACAACCCCCAGAAATAAATAATCGTATAATCATCAATTGCTTCCCTTGTATTCAACATACGGGAAAATTGACAACACTATTGCCGGCTGGGTCATTTATGACCCAAGGACATTTATCGAGGAAAAAAAGTTATCCGATGGCGACAAGAAGGGCAAAAATATACATCATGTCTTTTTCAGACAAATTTAGATGCCAGGTGGACGATCATTCAATAGATAGTAAAGTGCAAACATAACATAATATTACTTTTTGGGACGGCGCGCCATTGCCAGTGACCGGCGGCTGTGCAGTCCCGTCGTCTTTGGCTCCAGAAACTTCAGTGAACGAGCTCACACGAGTTATATGCGGCTCCGACGCTCGTCGCTGAACCCACAAATCCAACTAAACACACGCACAAGTTCCTCAAAGTGCCACTTGCCTCCATTTAGTAAAAATGTTAAGATGTTGCGTTTGGGTCATATATGACCCAAGCGGCATTAATGGGCTAATGTAAAAAGACGGCCCAAGGTAACCCGACGTCAGTGACAGGTGTCCTATATTTGCAGCGTCTTATATTCACGAAGGTTTCAATTTCCACTTTCTTCAGCCGAGTGATGGTTGCCAATAGCAAGGCTCTCTAAATGCAAGCCGTAATCGCCACGCAATATGTGGAAGGCTTTTGATGTCAATACATACATAAATGCATACATAAAACGCGCTTTTCACAAAATTCATAAACTCAAGCGCATCTGTTTTAAATGACCAGTCATTTACGCATGGATGCGTGCAGGCCACACAGGTCAGCGTAAGCCGGGCGCGGCGGCCGAGCCGAAACTGGGGCGGGGCGGGCGGTAGTTGGGTAGGAAGAGCGGCTCCTGCAAATTTTGCGCAAATATGCGCAGTTAGCTTTTATGTTGCCCTGGTGTAAATTTAAATTTTTCTTCATCTCACAAAAAATCAGAGTGGAACTAGATGGGACTACCTGTTGTTTCCTTACCTAAACTTTGCAGTTATATTCCAGAATCACTGTAGGAGAGCCTTCATACAGCACTGCGGATCCGAAGGTTGGGACTTTAATTGTGAAAAACCGCCCGCCCGCCCGCCGCCAAACGCAAACACAGCAAAACGCGCAAAACGCACGCCTAAAACGCCAACGCAAACTTCGCAAAAAAACAATCGCCCGCCCGCCGAAAACCGCAGAAAAAAAAACGCACAAATTGCCGCAAAAACCGCGCGTCCGCCGCAAAACACAAACCCCGCAAAAAACGCAAACACCGCCGCCGCAAAAAAACGCCCGCATCGCCCACCGCCAACCGCGAAACGCCGCAAAAAAACGGCCGCACGCCGCGAACCGCAAAACGCCGCAAAAACGGGCGCCCGCCGCAAACCGCTAAACGCCGCAAAAAACGACCGCCCGCCGCTAACCGCAAATAACGGCCGGCCGCCGGCAACCGCAAAACGCCGTAAAAAACGGCCGCCCGCCGCAAACCACAAAACGCCGCAAAAAACGGCCGCCCGCCGCAAACCGCAAAACGCCGCAAAAAACGGCCGCCCGCCGCAAACCGCCACTAAAACGGCCGCCCGCCGCCAAACACAAAAACCGCAAAAAACGCAAACACCGCCGCAAAAACAACGCCCGCAACGCCCGCCGCCAACCGCAAAACGCCGCAAAAAAAACAGCCGCCCGACGCCAAACGCAAACACCGCCAAAAACGCAAAAACGGCCGCCCGCCGTCAAACGCAAACCCCGAAAAAAACGCAAACACCGCCGCAAAAAACGCCCGCCGTAAGTAAAACGCTAACACTGACGCATTAAGACAAATATGGCGCCCTGCGGCAAATGTGGTGCAATCATATCTGCCGTTTAAGCAGCCATCCCTTAATTACAGCGCATCCTAATCGTCCAATGTTCGACAAAGTTACGCACATTCTGCGCTTTGCGGCAAAAATGGCGCTTTTAGACAAACGTGGCGCACTGCAACAAACATGGCGCATTCGTTCATGTCGCTTAACAATTCATCCACCCACCAAATTTGAACCCAATCGGACCATATTTGAGAAAGTTATGGACATTTGAATATTTCACGATAAAATATCTCCGCAAAAGAGGAGCCCAGCTGAACACGTGTGCCACGTGACCACTGGTGATGAAAGCAGGACCTGTCACCTCACCGACTGACCCAATTTAGTGTTCTTGGCTGGTTCTGTTTCCACGCTATACGGCCACCAGTTGGCCAAAACACCATTATGTGGGAGGTACTCGACTCAAACACGTGGCCACGTGGCACGTGCCGGACCTCTGACAGCTTCACCGTTCACGCCACGTGATGACCCATCGACGTGGCCATCAGCATGTAAAAGATGACCCCGGCCGGTGTCACCGTCACTGAACAGTGGACGGCTAAACTCGAAAAACGGGAAAATTTAGGGAAATTTCACCTTTCGAATATATAATTTCCCTAGAATTTTAAATCTTTCATTTTACAAAAAATCCGAGATAGCAGTTTTCTAGCACCGTTCTTTCTGTGTCTATACCCGTTTTCAGATCAACCCTATCATAAAAACTGACGGCCTGACGGCCATTTCCCCCATTCCTTGCATTTCACAATGTTGGTGTATTTAAGAACAAAAATTGACCCCGTGCCACGGCACGTGCAATAGCACGTGCGCCACGTGACCACTAGTGCGACAAGCTGGACTCATCTGCTCACCGGCTGCACTGATTTGGTGTCGCTAGTTGAAGTCGTTTCCACGCCATAGGACCCCCAGTTGGCCAATGTCGGATTTTCCCGGAGGTTACCCCATCAAACACGTTTGCACGTGGCACGTGCTTTTCAATCGCCCCATATCTGACCCATACCACGTGGTAGCCGACACCCCGGGGCACAACATATTGGAACTTTTTCAAAATCTAACGTGGAAATTTTTGGCAAAATCGAGTTGAAAATAATTTTTCGAATTTGCCATAGGCTCAACATGGGGTAACTGTCCGTCACGATTACCCGAAATTGTATCCTATGATTTTTAAATAAATAACACCAAAAGTTGAGGTGCCAGCCCGAGATCCGACCCTAAAAATATCAGCAAATATAATTGACGAAATTTTTCGCAAATCGAATTTCCAATTTTCCCCCATGTTAACCCTATGGGAAAATGCACGTGCCGATTACCCCAAAACGGGCCCATTATATTTTATACAACTTCCCCACAAGGTAGCTCCCCCATAGGGGACCAAACGGTGAAAATGGCAAGAAAGTTGACCGTGCCGTTTTTGCGGGAGTCAAAATGACCAAAATCGCGGCCGAAACGCTAAACACCCCCTAGAGAGGTAGCTCAGGTTGGGATTTTCAATAGAAAATCACAATTCTAAAGAATAGTGATTGTTCTTAATTGAAAAGTCCCAACCTTCGGATAAAAAAGCTATAGTACATCTTAGTTAGGGATTTAGTATGCCAAAAATTTTGCACTGACCAGTCGGCAACTTCATAACAAACATTTTGATGCATAATATGTGGGATTTCAATTTGGTGTCTATCAGCAATAAGACTCTGAATATCCGGCTCAAGAAACCTCTTGCTCCGCGTCAGTTTCCGAGTTCTGGGATACCCCATCTTCGGGGGCTGATTACAGTTATTTTTGGTCACCCGGATTAGTTTTTTGGCCTAAGTATAATAATTTGATCAATTTCAAATCGATCTACAGGGTGTTTCATAAAGAATGTCAATATTAAATTCGCCATATTAACCACATAAAACAATATATTTGCGTAATTTACAGATTCACATACACCAGAAGACTTGGACATTTGATTTTTGTCTGTTCACTTTTCTCTATCTAGACAAACGGTTCCACGACAGCCCAGTGAAGATCGACGCACTCTCGGTCCCGTCCACGAATATGGCGCACGGCCCGGAGCACTTCTTCGCAGTCCATGGGGAGTTAACGAAATCTTGCTCTAAGTCTGAAGTGAACTCTAAAGTGAAGGGTTAACTCTAAAGTGAAGCCGAAACTTTCTCATAAATTTGGAGATGTTCTTAAGGCTTCCGAGCTGTATCACCATCCACGCCTTCTGTTCTTTCGAAAATGGCGTATTAATCATTTGAGAACGGCGAACCGTGAGGTGAACCCGACATATCCCGTTCTGAAAAAGGAATGACAACAACTTTGGCATTTAATGCTATTTATATAAAATGTCCATCAACTTCCAACAATGCTTGAAAGTTTGCACGTGCTAGACACATTTTTTTTCTTTTTGAACTCCCCAGTTTAAAATTGACATTCAAATTATGAAACACCCTGTATATAAAAAATAATCCGAAACTCCGGAATCGCCGGTGGCCTCTCGTGAGGGCGTTTCCGACCAGTGTGCCGCCGGCCGGACATCCGGAGTGACCGATACACGCCGCGGCTCTGCGCGGAGGCCTCGGACGGACGGGGAGCTGGGACACATCCAGAGATTACATGTCTGTGTACTTTCCTCTGTCGAGCTTTGATCGACGATCGACAATAGCCGTTTTCACGACGGCCATCTGGTACACATTTGGTGCACATCTGGTACAGATTAGGTTCAGATTTGGTAAAATCAGGTTCAGTGTGTCTATATCAGCAGCTATCAGCTAGGGTTGCACTAATTACTTACAGGGTGGAAAGTAATTACGCGAACATGTATTTTCTTACAACTTTGACTGTCAGTGGAGCATTTTTATGAGTACGGGCTGTCATGGAACATGATTGGTCGTGTTTGTTGTCGCCTCATCTACCAAAAGTGACCTAACTTTGGAGAATGACCTAGAGGGTCTTAAACACATCTCGACTTAGAATGGTGCAGACGCCATACGCTGCACAAGACCAAAATGGACAAAGAGCTCAATTTCGAGCTGCCAGGGAAAGCGTTTGTGATTTTCTTGGCTGGATTGGCGTAGAAGAGATTCTTAGAGGTCTCGGCACCAGCATTGCACAATTATACGTTTGTTTGAAGCATAGTAGGGGAGAGTGGGGCAATGGCGACACCATAAGCATTTTGCTCAATAGCTTAGCTATTTGAAGCTATTTTATGGTGATTTTGACTGTGGTTATAGCCAAAGGAATAGGCTTTCAGATAGCACCCAGTTTTAGTATCTCAGATCACTGATGACAGATTCAGAGCCTACGCAAAAATGTGGTGAAAAATGGAGGTGCAAAAAAGCGAGGGGCAATGCCGGCCACTAAGTGCAATAGCACAAAAGTCGAAATATCGTCACTGCACTGAAAACAATTTAACCCAAGGCTGGCGAGTAAACCGGTGTTTTACGGGTACCCCTATCCGCAACCATTTTTAACCACCCTCCCAGGAGTAGGGGAGAACGGGGTCAATTGTAACATTTTTTGCATTTTATCATCTGGTGCAAACACGTTTGCAGTTATAAAACTCTTTCTTTTATTTTCAGAAACTATGATGTTTTGTCTTTAAAATGCAGTTAAAACATTTCCAAAATAACTTCTTTTTCGGGTCAAAATTGTTGTTCGAAAAAGTCAATTCAGCTGTTACAATTCACCCCAGATACGGGGTCAAAAGTAACACCACCCGGGGACAATTGTAACATGTTAATTTACAGGCTACAGCAACACAATTTTTTCCAAAACTTTGATTTAACAAAAGTATTGAACACTTGTTCATCTTCCCAGACTTGATAAGGACGGTTCTTCTCAGGAAAAAAGGCCTAAAACCTCGCACTTGTACAGGGGTTGGATGGACCTCCTCTCCCTTGGTTTTTCGCAAATAAATCGCGTAAAAAGCTGCCGATTGCGACAAAACTTACAGTTCTCTTAATTCTAGCAATGTTTCATCTCCCTTGAAAATTTGACGACTTTGACATAATGGCCACTGACCTATAACCTGTTACATTTGACCCCAGCAAAAATGTTACAATTGTCCCCGTCGCGTCTTGACATATTTTAGACGAAACTGCCGCAAAAAGATGTTGCATGTACAGCATTTAATGCTTTCAATTTATCGACAACAAGCCTGCCAACGCATACACAAAGTCTAAAGTCGATATCTTTTCAATGGCGGGAATGAGCTAATCAAATATAACGGAATAAAAATTTACAAAATGCTCTCAAAAACACATTACTGTGCACAGCCATCGACATACCCGGCACTTTTGCTTCAAACTCCGTTGGGAAAGGCAGTATAGAATAACGCATTTTCAGTCTGAACATCAGCTCATTCTATTGGTAAGCTTATGAATTATTAGCACTGTTACAATTGCCCCGTGTTACATTTGACCCCGCTCTCCCCTAGTGCTAGGTCCCATTGCGGTGTAGTCGTACTTGCTCTGAGCGGATATAGCCGCTGTCAGCGAACAAGTCCGCTGAGAGCAGGGACGACTACACTGCAATGGGACCTTACTGTACTCCTGGGAGGGTGGTTAAAAATGGTTGCGGATAGGGGTACCCGCAAAACACCGGTTTACTCGCGGGCCTTGGGTTAAATTGTTTTCAGTGTGGTATTCATCCTTAAACCGTTCTTTCGATGGAAATTTAAGTGAGAATTAAGAAACGACAACTGTATTCAGCAGTTAACAGTACACTGCACTGCAACACAACACTGCACTCGCTGCAACACAACAGCGCGGCGCCAACAGAGCAGCAAACTAACACAACCGTTAACACAGCAAGCAAACTAACACAGCCGTAAACACAGCAACCCGAAACGTTGAGCTTTAACGAGAGAAGTCGCAAACAAAACCGCGTGGAGTCATTCCGGACACGTGTCCGGTATTACCCCGAGGTCAGCTTTATTTTAAGAAAGCAGGCAGCAGTCAAAAGCATTGCGCCGCAAACGCCTCACATCCAGCAGTCGCCTAAGAAAGGCTTAATTGAAGGTCATTGCAAAGCAGCACTTCTGAAAATGCGTTAACACATTTCACAGTCAGCAAATAGATGCAACAAAAATTAAAAATCAGATACGAAAAACACATTTAACGCTATAAAAATGAAAATAATGGAGCTACCGTGACAAAACTTGCACCACGTGCTAGAATGGCGCTCAACTGAAATGTAAACAACATCAGCTGATTAGTGATGGATAAAATACTCACTAGAGATGGGTGGCCGGCATTACCCACCGTCCGCCATTGCCCCACTCTCCCCTAACACTTGAGAGGACTAAAAAAGCAAAGTCGTCCGCGGCAGGAAAACCTCAGCGGATTCGGTCGCTGGACGGGTGTTCACCATGTCGGCGACAACACGACGCCAGTCGACCCGAAAACTGGCAAAATAGCCCACTCTGGCCGGGTACCCGATCTAAGGTATCACGATTCGCACATAAATACGTGAAAATTCGAAAATAAAGCCGCACAAACCCTCGGGATGACCAAAATTCACGAATTAATAGCAAGATTGTCGATTGCAGTTTTCTAAAGACCACCAAAGCTGGACAGAGGAGGACAGGCAGCTGGATTTGTGGTTGGGTGAGACATCTGTGAAACTGTTTCATCCGTCAAACCTGCAGAACAACTGCTCTGGGGGCTGCTGATGCGTCCTATGTCCCGTCCGTCACCATCTTCAAACATCCGGCAAAGGAACACATCAGTGGGTCATGAGCCCCCGGGTGGTGTCAGAATTGCATGTAGCGCCCAAAAAGTCACTAAAAATAAAGTATACAACCAGTGGAACATCCTCTCATACGAGTGTCTCCGTCTGATCCACCGTGCAGCAAAAGGGGCAAAATGGTCAAGGGAACATTTGTGCCCGACGCAAAAACTCATCTTCATGATTGCTGAAGTCCTTCCTTTCACGGGACCAACAAGGAGCAAGCTAGATGCTGTGAAAACCCGTTTTCTTCTGGTCATATAAAAGCTGATCTGGGAATACCCCAGACCTCAATTCCATCAAAAATATCCAGGTGACTCTTCAGGAGAACGTCAAAAAGCTGCAAGGAGCCACCAACATCGATTGCCTCACTGGACAGCTCCAGGAGGTGTGGGTAAAGCTTTGGCCAACAGTGCTTCACATGCTGATGACAATGCTGCCAGAACGCTTTTGTCAGTGTATCGTAACTAGATAAGGATGTAGTAAAAGACGAACTTTTTATGTCACCGCCGTTTTTTCCATTGCTAGAAAACGAAAAAATATGTTCGCGTAATTACTTTCCACCCTGTATATGCCTGCTTTGTCATACTCATATTATCAGAAAGCATCATCGATTAAAACACTGAAATATATTCATAAAATGAAGATATTTGCTGTAAAAGAAACTAGGTGCAGATTTGGTCAAATCAGGTGCATTCGACGGATAGCCCGTCGTGAAAACGGCTAATAAAGCTTAACCCGCGCCCCGTAGGGAGCCGAAATGCCCCCCCCCCCCCCGTCCTTTTCCGTAGATATCTCCTAAACTACTGCAGATATCGTCACAAAACTTTCAGGACCCTTCCAAGCATCAATTTTACACATTGTGACTTAAACTATTTCCAAAGGCTATGACAGATTTGCCACAAAACACGTCAGAATGACGTCACGTTCTGCCATTTTCGACCCAAGAAAAGGTTTCACAGGAAGAGCTGTCAGGCTTACAGCTTTGAAGATACAAAAAAAAGTTCTGGCATAAAAGTTGTAGAATTACAAGGGCTATAAAACTGCTATCGCAGCATTGTGCAATTTTTTGGATTTGACCCCTTAAAATCAAAAAGTGATAGGTATTTTGGATAAAATGCCCGATATAATTTTGGATATAATGCCCCCCGAGAAATGGAATTTCGAAAAACTGAACGTACGCTATAGTCACTACCGCCCTGCATCGACATACCAAATTTGAGATCGATACCTCGTTTTTGGCCTCTTTTTAACCTGCGCCGGGCCGGGGGTGTTTGAACACCCCCCCCCCCCTGCGGTTTTTCGCAGATATCTCAAAAACGGCGGCGCGAGCGCCGCCATTTTTGGCACACCTGTTTGTGCATCTTTTCCGCACATGTTGTGAAAATTTCAGACCCAGGTCCCTTTAGGTCAGGTCACCAGGTCACGCCAAGTGACCTCACCTCAGGAAAAATAAGAATGCTCGTCATGACTAGATAAGTGAAACTTTTTTAAATATAAAGGTACCGTATTATAGAAAGCCCTTTATATACATATAAAAGTACCTTTATATTTAAAAAAGTTTCACTTATCTAGTCATACATGTCACAATGAACGTTCAATGCTCGTCATAGCTACACCGATCGATCGATTGCCTTGAAACTTTCAGCGATTGATTAGAGCAACATTATCTACAAAATGTTTATCTCGGAATTTTGATATCGGTGACCTAAGGTCAGGTCAATTTTGCGGCCTCTCCATTACCTATAAGTCAATGGGAGAAAATTGAAAAGCGTCTGTTTTGCACGAACGCCATTCTAGACACTCTCAAACATCGAGACATAGATAAAATTGACACACTGAACCGGAAAATGGCAACTGTACCCCTCGTTATGTCCCCGAGGTCATCTCAGGTCACGAACAGAATTTAACAGTTTTTCGCTAATAACTTCTGATAGAGGCGTGCTAGAGCGCTGAAAACGCCTTAGATGTGTTCGGCTCGACGTTGCGGATCGACTGATTTGCAACATGACCTTTTCCAGTCAGGTCATGACCTTGACCTGAGATCAAATTTTCAAGTTGACCTTGCAAGGTCAAACTATAGTTCATTCGACGCGTCTCGGCGAGGGGAACACGATTTTGGCAATAGAAATGTCGTGGCTTTTTGTAGTCGAAAGTTATTGTCGAAAAACACTTTTCGTAAAAACAGCTATTTTTGGAGTTTTTGCCCTCTGGAGGCTAAACCGTTGACCTGAGGTCAATATTGATAATGACCTTTTCAAAAGAAAAGTTCAAAAGCTATCGATTGCTCTTCCATGCGTTTTTCTAGCTACCATGTTTTCTGAAAAATATAATGACAATTGGCAAATTTTGACCCTTGATGACCTCTGGTGACCCCAATATTGCTCTAAGGTTAAAAAATGACCGAAATACTTTCAAACGTACGCATTGAGAGCTATCGACTGCTTTTTACCGCGTCTTTCTAGCCCTCTTAGTTTTTGAGTTAGAGGTGGGTGGTAACATATGCCCCCCCCCCCCCACTAGGGCGAAGTTGGCTGAGACCGCCACTGGAGCGCGGGTTAACATTCACCTGAACTGAAGTCTTATTTGTGTACGGTAGAACCGACCAGCATCAACATTCTTTTGTATGTTTGTTTCTGTTTTCATGGCTGTTTACAATGGCAAATGACCGCTGCAAATAGTCATTTTTAAGCATCTTTGGGTATCAATTTTTTGGGGGACGTCTCCCTCAGATTCCTCGATAGGGGGGACGCGTTTCCCCGTCCTCCTCCCCGCTTTCGACGCCCATGTACAAACGTCAGGAGATATTTTACTCAAGAATGCTTAGTGCTTCTTACACACTTCACAGCGTAGGCGCGAAGCAGAAAATGTGCTAGAAGGCGGGAAATCTTGCACAGATCCATATGCAAATAATATCAGTGATTTCGGCAGAACATAAGCTAATCGTCACCTTATAAACCCTCTCCCCTCCCGCGGCATACCCTTACTTCCCGTGGTGTGCCCTCTCCCCTTATCTCCGTGGTGTGCCCTCTTCCCTTATCTCCGTGATGTGCCCTCTCCCCTTATCTCCGTGGTGTGCCCTCTCCCCTTATCTCCGTGGTGTGCCCTCTCCCCTTAACTCCGTGGTGTGCCCTCTCCCCTTATCTCCGTGGTGTGCCCTCTCCCCTTATCTCCGTGGTGTGCCCTCTCCCCTTATCTCCGTGGTTTGCCCTCTCCCCTTATCTCCGTGGTGTGCCCTCTCCCCTTATCTCCGTGGTGTGCCCTCTCCGCTCCGGTATATGCGCGGTGTACCCACTGCCCTCTTACCTGCGCTAGTCAGCAGCGCGGCCGCTGCTCCGGTGGCTGCTGTCCCTGCTGCGGTCCTGCTCAGCTCACTGTGTCCCTACTCTGGTGGTCGTCCGCCCGGCGCAGGACACAGCGCCCCCCGGACACAGCGCTCAGCGGACACGCCGCTCAGGGGACACGCCGCTCAGTGGACACAGCCTCAGTGGACACAGCGCTCAGCGGACACGCCGCTCAGGGGACACGCCGCTCAGTGGACACAGCCTCAGTGGACACAGCGCTGACAGTCAGGCCGCTCTCACTGCCACGCTCGGCGCTGAGCGTCAGCACCGCCCTCTCCACTCGGCCTGTGTATGTATACACAGCGAGCGTACCCTGTCCGCGGTGACCGGACGCCCCCCCCCCACACCCCCACACCCCACCCCTGGCATCGTCCCCCGCGACGTCACCAGGAATCGGCGGCCCGCCCGAGAACAGCGCTCAACGACTGGAAATGACTGGTGTTTCATTGTGTAAGCCCGCGCCGCGCCCAGTAGGGAAAGGGTAAAACGGCCCCCTCTTATTTTCTGCCTATATCTATTAACCCGCGCATGACTGGGGGGGCTCTACAGAGCCCCCCCCCTCCCGTTTTTCGGCAATATCTTCTAAACCGTTTCACGGATCAACACGAAACTTGCAATACCCTCAGTGGCATCAATTTGACACCTTGTGTCAAAATTTCAACTTTCTAGCTACCATAGTTTGGCAGGAAATGACGCCAGAGTGACGTCATGTCGGCCGAATTTGATGCAAAATATTGAATTACGGCAAACAATCTCAAGAGCTTAGTTTTAAAGCTTGATCCAATTTATTTGCATCACTGGACTAGGTATGTACAGTCGTGTCCAGGTTGATGGTCCCCTACTCTTTATCCACCGGGTTCCTATGGCTCAGCATTGGCAGCAGCCGCCTGGTACCGGTAGGCTGTGCCGCATGACCCGAGAGTGAAGCGGCACAGTCTACCCACGCCGTTTGACATCGGCTCGGGTCGCCGGGTGGAGCGCTTTGTAGACCAGCTGTCGCGTCAGACCAGCGCGGGGGGAGGGGCTCGTCTCGGTGGTTGGCGTGGGCTGGCGAGTGGTGTGGGGCGTGTTGGTGGACCATGGGGGCTGGGCGGGTGTGTGTGTGGTCACTTGCTGCATTGCACATTTTGCGTCGCTTAACAATTGCATTCCTGTTTTTGCTAAGCACAATGCACGGAAGACCCAGCGAATATAATTCACTTGTGCATTGTGCAAAACGTGCTTTGGCATGGTATCGAGGCAACCATAGGTCTTGTGTCACATATATGCATGATATTTAGGCAATATACGCTTATGAAAATGGTAGATTGATCGGATTGATCCTGGATGTCAATTCGTATGCTAAATGTCGACATGTATTAATTGAACGAATGAATGAATCAATCAATCAATCGACAATCGACATGTAGATATAAAACCGTATAAATGGCTCGCAACCACTAAAATCAAACCAGATACTAACTCGGAAAAGTAGCCGGAGCCCCGATGAGGCTCGAACCGGGACTCCACGTTGAAGGTTTTGCCAATGATCCATCATCATTCCACCAAGCTAGAGCGACCGGCACCCGAAACCACAAAAACATTCATTGACTTTGCTGCCGACCTCCCGGCCCCGCCGCCCGCCCGGCCAGACTTTGCCCCGGCCGTGGCCGCCATCCGGTGTAGCTCAACGTAGGAGTGCTAGACTGTCAAACTGACCGGTAGTGAGAGGCCCGGTTCGAGACGCTTCGCGTGCTGGGTGTTTATTTCTGTGTCCGAGGCTATGCGATTAGTCCACTTTTCAGAAAGATTATTTGGTGACAGGTCTGTTTTCTTTCTTTCTTTGCTGCAATGCATGAGGAGACCGTATGGACCCTTACCTGTCCTTCCGCACCCCACTTGGGAGTTGGGTGTTTGAACCCCCCGGGTTTTGTGAATATCTCTAAAACGAATTTTTGGAGGGTGGATTACGATCGGTTCTATGCGACAAGTGACCACACACACCCAGCCCCAGGTCCGCTCACTCCCTCCCCACATCACCCCCGCCCCACACCACACTCCAGCCCGCCTCATCCACCGAGCCGAGCCAAATAGACAGGCCTGACCCTTACCCCCCTCCTCCCCCAGCCGGTGTAACGCAGCGTCCGGTAAGATCGCTCTACCAGGCGACCCGAGCCGGTGTCATACAGTGTGGGTAGGCTGTGCCGCTTCACTCTCGGGTCATGCGGCACAGCCTACCGGTACCAGGCGGCTGCTGCCAATGCTGAGCCATATGAACCCGGTGGATAGAGTAGGGGACCATCAACCTGTACACGACTGTACAAATAAACGTAGCTATCAAACTGCTATCTCGAATTTTCGAAATTTTGAAATTTTTGGAAAAATATGTGTTTACAATTACAAAAAATATATATTTTTTGATTTTTTGCAAAAGTTTTTGATTTTTCGCAAAAAAAAGGAAAATATGTGATAGAACACACACTGATTAACTACTCTAGGAAGTTTTAGCCCAATATATTCAAAAAAGCCAAGTTATTTGCATTATTGTCAAAATTTTACAATTTTACATTTTTCAAAACCATTTTTCAGTACGTTTTTGACATCGTACAACATTATAAATGGCACCATCGTGTTCCTGAGCACAAAGTGCATCTGATATGCACCTTTTTGTTGAAAAAATTCATTTTCAAAATTTGACCTTTTCTGACCTGAATTGACCTGACCTCCGGTAAATTCAGCTGAAATGACCTTAAATGACACAGACGATATTATTTTCGAAATCTACGTGTAAAATGGACCATAAAACATGCATCACGTTACCGATACATCATATACAATTTTCGTGACCTAGGATGACCTGGCCTTGACCTGAAAAAAAAAATCTAAGTAAAAGTTCGTTACCCTCAGGGTATCTAAGGCATATATCAAGGAGTGCGTAAACCAAAAATGAGCCTGATCGGACTTGTCAGTCGGCGGCCAGAGCCTAGATTGTTAACAAGCAAAAATGTTTTACGGGCAGAGCTGTCACGCATGCAGTAGGTACCTACCTATTGTAGGAACAGAGAAACATCTTTCACAGGTGTAGAATTCAAAAGGGTGTCACCTCCCCCCTCTCCCCTCCTCGGCTCCTGCGCCAAATAGCGACACACGTTAACCCGACAGTTGCTCTGGGGTATTTAGCCACCCGCCGTTTGCTGGGGGGGGGGGGGGCGTTAAACGCCCCCAGGCGATAACTCGAGAACCAATAGGTGCAGTGAAACGCACGAGGCGGCAAACGAAAGAACGCGACGATACGCTTCAGATGAGTACTTTTAAGTTTAATTTTGAGGTCACAGGTCGGGTCAAGGTCAGGTCAAACACGTGAAATCGGGCTTTCAGTAGCATGGACTTCAGGACTTTGCAATGGGCGCCTCTCGTCATAAACTCTGTCAAAACGGTGCACAATCCTTCATATAAGGCCTACGAGAGTGTCAGCTCCATGTAGGGGCTAGTCAAGCATAGGTCAGGGTCAAGGTCAGGTCAAACGGGTAGGCACATATCCCCGAAAATCAAAACTGATATTCGCAGTCTGTGACACATCTTTTATGCGTAATTTTGGGCGTAGAACACGATGGTGACGTTCATTTTATCATATGTGTACGTGTTTGGTTCAAAAAGTTCAATTTAAGAAATGCATGTATCATGGTCGTGAAGTAGTCACGAGAAATTGCCAAGTTTCAGTTCAAGATTTTGGAAAATGCGGAACGATAATCAATAATCGAAGATAACCATTTGATTGTTCATGGTAGGTAAATGCATCACAATAGCAAGGGACTTAAAAATTATATACTTTCTTTGATATTCATAATGTTTTGACGCTAAAATATTTTTGAAATCAGCACAGGAAACAAGCGACCTCCAGCCCACCTTTGCCCAACTGAACTTGGCAAATTTTTGTACAGTAAACATGGAAGGTGTCCGTTTTACGCTAAGAACATTAATTTCCAGGTTCGATTTCTGTTTTGCCGCTAGAGGGACGGTGTCTTTCCCACCCGGGGCATGTTACCCCACTCTCCCTTACCATCTTGGATTTTTGAAAATTTCGTACCAATAAAACCAAAACATGGATGTATGTAGGTATTGCCCTATAGACACCAAAATTTTCACACTTTCGAAAAACGTAATATGATTTAATGTAACGGAATACCGTGGTAATGACGACACCAGTCTGGCTCGTATTGTCAACTGTATTCAAACCCCAGAGTGTCAGGCGCGCTGGAAATACACGGTCTTCGACACAAGGGCCGCAGAACGCGCGCGACCAACCCCCCCCCCCCCCCATCGCTGGCAGCGACCGACTGGCGCGAGCGGCGCTCGGCGCGGGCTCGGATGGCGCTCGGTACACAGGACCCAAAGCAGCCGCTCTCCTTTGGAGCAGCACACAGCGTCGTCCGCAACCCCTACTATGCAAAATGCTACGATTCAGGTCACATGTTCATGCGTGCATGTGTTGCCCGTGTCCAGTATGTACAAATGAATTGCCATTAAGACGGTGAACTCTGACCAGCGTCGCCACTCGCCAGCCTCCAACATCAATAACCCCAGCAACGCAGATCTCCTGCACTCAGTGGCAGTTAAAACGTATGGCCAGGAGAAGCAATGCAGGCCCTGCAGTGATGGAGCACCCGTTTGGGCAGCCTGCTATAAACAAAGCTGAAACCTATGGCATTCTAAGGTACCGGCGGTGACAATGAACTGAAGCCTTGGCAGGTGTCTCTCAGGTGGTCAGTCCTGCCGTGCCGGCCCGACTCGTCTGCGGCCGACTGCTGACAGCTCACAGCCGACTACCACACGCGTACCACACCGCCGCCGACGGCTCACAGAGCCAGCCGGAACGGGCATTGGGACGCCGCCGCGCACCCCCAGCCCCAGGATAGCCCCCCTCCCCCACCCCACCCCTCATCAGGTGCCGACATCCGCGGCTCAGGTACAGTGCGCGGCCGCCGGCCGGCCATATCCATCAGCACGGCAGCACCCGCCGCACAGCTCACTGCCGGCGGACAGCAGCACAGCCCACTGCCGGCGGACAGCAGCACAGCCCACTGCCAGCAGCAGCACAGCCCACTGCCAGCGGACAGCAGCAGCACAGCCTGCCGCTGTCCACGGACAGCAGCAGCACAGCCCACTGCCGGCGGACAGCAGCACAGCCTGCCGCTGTCCACGGACAGCAGCACAGCTCACTGCCGGCGGACAGCAGCACAGCCCACTGCCGGCGGACAGCAGCACAGCTCACTGCCGGCGGACAGCAGCAGCACAGCCCACTGCCGGCGGACAGCAGCACAGGCTGCCGCTGTCCCCGCCCAGCCGCTCACGGCGCCTCATTCTGACAGTAGAGCTCCTTGAGCGACTTGAGCTCCTCGATGAGTGCCTTGTTCTGGTTCTCCAGCACGGCCACCCGGCTCTCCAGACACTTGATGTACTCCTTCTTCTTCCGACGACACTCGCGCGCCGCCTCCCTGGCAAGGAGACAGTCGACGGCAGTCAGTAACAGAAATCAGCGGCAGCAAACACAGGATACGCGGGAACACAACAGTCAGCGACAGCAAACACAGGGTACGCGGGAACACAACAGTCAGCGACAACAAAAACAGGGGACACCGCAGTCAGCGGCAGCAAACACAGGGTACGCGGGAACAAAACAGTCAGCGACAGCAAACACAGGGTACGCGGGAACAAAACAGTCAGCGACAGCAAACACAGGGGACACCGCAGTCAGCGACAGCAAATGTAGGACAGAAGGCAGTGAGCGACAGCAAACTCAGGGCACACAGCGACCGCAAGTACAGGTGAGGGACACAGCAGTCAGCGACCGCAAGTACAAGATGAGTTATGGGACACCCTGTGCAGCATCTGTCGCCAATACACCTTTGGCTCTTTTTGTCTCACCTGTTCTTGTAGAGTCGAGTCTCGCGTTTATGGGTGACCTCCTCGATCACATCACTGCCGGCTGGCGAGGCGGTGGTCAGAACCATGTTGCTGGTCTGGTCCAGCTTCAGACCACCGGACACGGTCGGCAGCGACACTGGGGACAGACCCGGACGGCGGGTCAGCGGACGGCAGTGGCACAGACCCGGACGGCGGGTCGGCGGACGGCAGTGGCACAGACCCGGACGGCGGGTCAGCGGACGGCACAGACCCGGACGGCGGGTCAGCGGACGGCAGTGGCACAGACCCGGACGGCGGGTCAGCGGACGGCAGTGGCACAGACCCGGACGGCGGGTCAGCGGACGGCAGTGGCACAGACCCGGACGGCGGGTCAGCGGACGGCACAGACCCGGACGGCGGGTCAGCGGACGGCAGTGGCACAGACCCGGACGGCGGGTCAGCGGACGGCACAGACCCGGACGGCGGGTCAGCGGACGGCAGTGGCACAGACCCGGACGGCGGGTCAGCGGACGGCACAGACCCGGACGGCGGGTCAGCGGACGGCAGTGGCACAGACCCGGACGGCGGGTCAGCGGACGGCACAGACCCGCACCCAGCGGCACAGACCCGGACCGAGCGGTACAGGCTCGCAATGAGCGGTACAGGCTCGGACTGATTATTTTATATATAATATAGTTCTTCCTATATCAGAACATATAAAATAATATTTCTTATAAACAAAAAGGTTTTATTTAATTTTCTGATCATTTTGAGCAAATAAAATCGTAAATCCATTGAAAAAATCCTAATTTTAGGACAGTGAACGATTCTCTTTAAAGGGACCCTCCCACCTTCAAAAAAGTTTATGAATTGGCATGAAAGTGATATCGCTCGATTCAGAAAGAGTGAAAACGAATATCTACCAAATTTCATCAAAAAATATTCACAGGTTTCCAAGATATTAGACTTTTACTTTTGTTTACTTTTTGGGATCTCCGCTGTTCCTAGCGACTTTATTTAAAAGTGCGGCATTTGTTGCGCGCAACGTAGCATATACCACCGCGTGCTACAAAACGTTTTAGTCAAACATTTAAAAATCGTTAGATATCGGCGCTGACGTCACACATTCAGAGGGGTATTCCTATGCATTAGCCTCTCTGAATCAAAATGCTGCAATTTTGAAATTCAATATTTCCGATTTAAGGCAATTCTCGATGTTGTGAGTGCCGAAACCGGTAATTGTGAGCCAGGGACCCCATTTTGGCTATCTCAACTCAAATCTAATGTTAAGGTGGGAGGGTCCCTTTAACCATTCCTTTGGACGACAATCACCAATCCACCCGCGCACAGTGATGCAAATGGGGTTCACGAATGGCCATAAATATCGAAAAGGTCCAAATTTCAAGCTCACCTAACCGAACAAATCGTAATATGGCCAGTCAGGCAAATGTTTGGGGCGTCTGGAAAAAACATCATTTTCATGTTTTTGTCAAAAACCGGCGTCGTGTATTATTGTCAAAAGTCGTGACATTTTCTGTGTCGTAAAATGACTGTCAGATACTCGCAAGTTCAAACGCCGCTAGCGTGCGTTTATGACATACCTACAACTGGCAAAAATTATACATGGCAATGATAACGACAACTCAAGAAACTCAAGATTACCAACCGATATTTATTTTAAAATTACTTTTAAAATTACTTTTATTAAAATTACTTTTAAAATTACTTTAAAATAAATATCGGTTGGTAATCTTGAGTTTCTTGAGTTGTCGTTATCCAACTGTCATGGATACTTTACATGGCAATGATCCCCAAAACCTGCTGCTTCTAATGCCGGGTCACAAAAAGCCGTATCTCTTTTGGTTTGGCGTTGATATTGACTTATTTGTCAGAAGTGCGAAATGACCCTTAGGGCAAGCCGCCTTGATTCTCGTGCCCAGGAACCCCTCGTGGACAGTAGCGGCGGAACACCTTCAATTAACCCGGCAGTTGCTGGGGTATTTCGCCACCCACCGTTTGCTGGGGGGGGGGGGGGCGTTAAACGCCCCCAGCCGATAACTCGAGAACCAATAGGCGCAGCGAAACGCACGAGGCGGCAAACGAGAGAACGCGACGAGACGCTTCAGATGAGTACTTTAAAGTTGAATTTTGAGGTCACAGGTCGGGTCAAGGTCAGGTCAAACACCTGAAATCGGGCTTTCAGTAGCATGGACTTCAGGGTTTCGCAATGGGCGCCTCTCGCCATAAACTCTGTCAAAACGGTGCACAATCCATCTTATAAGGCCTACAATAGTGTCAGCTCCATGTAGGGGTCAGTCAAGCATAGGTCAGGGTCAAGGTCAGGTCAACCGGGTAGGCACATATCCCCGAAAATCAAAACTGATATTCGCAGCCTGTGACACATGTTTTAAAGGTAATTTGGGGCGTAGAACACGATGGTGACATTCATTTTATCATATGTGTACGTTAGGGTGTCCCAAGCATACATGGGAAAAACAAAACTATGAAATATTCAAGGGGCTGAAGTTTGCCCCGGTTCCACTACCGGTAAGGAAGACACTGGTCGAGTTTCAGAGGAATCAGAGTATATTTAGAGGTTGCGAGCTTGTGCACTTTTTAACCATGAGCAAACCCCATTCCATAATATGTGTAGGTATATACCGATTGAACAAGCATGACAAATCAGGGTATTTAGACAATTTTACAGCAGAAGGTAGCACTGCACTATCTATGAAACACTTTCTTTGTCTATCCATCCTTGATTTTCTTGGGCTGCGCCTGCTGATGGTGATGCACTAGCTGAAGCAGGTATTGCTTCTGCTCTTCTGACTTGGTGGTGGTGTTGTACCGCTAGATAAGCGAGATTCCCCGTTCGGCGGCATCATTGACGATATTAAGAGCCCTTGCTCTATGGCTGACCATGTGATAGGCTGCGTCGTCCTTCCTTAAACTCCTTGGTTTATTTCGCGATGAAACCTGGGTCCACCACCAGAGTCGTCAGCAGGAACATGGATGGACCAGGAGGTTACAAAGTCTTCGAGAGGAATGCCAATGCTGCTTCAACATGGCGGCAATTGGAGATCGTCATATTCCGTCTCAGCCTAGGCAGTAGGACCGTAAGAGGGACGACGAGCTGGTCAGAGAAGCAGCCGGCTTCCCGCAGGAGGTGCCGGCAGAAGCAAAGGCCATCACAAGTGCCGGAGCAGGGGCGGCCAACTGCTTGACGCATGACATGGCCAGACTCCTTCTTCAAGAGGATCTGGGGAGACCGGATGCCGACCTCCACCTCAGTCTCTGGCGTAAGCAAGGGCTAGGCGGTGGATGCCTATCGGCATCAACTACGTGCTGGATACTGCAGTAGGTATGTCGTACCAGTACATCCACCGGATCGGCCGCCTCCCGGCGCGGACCTGCCCAGTGCCCAGGGTGACCCGACCTGCGGTACTCAGCGGTGAGGTGCGCCGTTTGCAAGGAGACGACACACCTGACCATATCCTGATCCGGTGTATGTGCCTGGACGATCTTCATCTTAAGTTAACCGGCAACAAAGATGCGACCGAGACGCAGCTGCAGAGAAGTGAAGTGGTCGCGGCATTTGCCCGCGACTTCAGGCACCATCAGGAGCCTAACGATGGTTTCTGGAATGATGCTCGTCGATGGTCGCCTTGCGGACAGTTTGAAGATGAAAATTGTGGCCAACCTCCGGAAACCGCCAAGGAAACAGCTGAAACGACTGGAGGGAAAAAGTGCGAGCGATTCTGCCCCGTCTGAATCATGCCATGCATGCGATCCTAGTAGCCATGTTAAAATGCACCTAAGAAGAGATAAAAATGTTCATTTGCTCGCAACCTCTAAACGTACCTACTCGGATTCACTTGAAATTTTGTCAGCATCCTATCCCAGCCAAGTGGAATGGGGGCAGCCTTCAGCCGGTCAAAAATTAACAAAAAAGTTTTTTGGGACACCCTAGTGTACGTGTTTGGCTCAAAAAGTTCAATTTAAGAAATTCATGTATCATGGTCGTGAAGTAGTCACGAAAAATTGCCAAGATTCAGTTCAAGATTATGGAAAACGCGGAACGATAATCAATAGTCGAAGATAGCCATTTGATTGACCATGGTATTGGCAGCCTAATGGCGTTTACGGCATGTCTGTATGTCTATTCTGTGATTTTATATGATTTTTTGAACATATGCCGTTTTTGGTCGAAAACTCAGAAATCATGACGTCACTAAAACATCGATATCTCAAAAATTTTCCGATCAATTTTTTTGAAACTTTGTCACAATAAACTTCAATCAATTTCCTACAGGTACCAAAAATTTGGCGCGCCTGCGGCGCGCCGTTTTTATGCTATGGCCCGGCGAAAAAAGTGGAGGCGTTTAACGCCCCCCCCCCCCAGCAACTCGCGGGTTAAGGGGGGGGGGGGGCACTGCCGACTTTTGGTCCCATTCTTTCCATGCAATGCCCATAGGGGTAATGTTAAAATGCCCAAATCAAAGGGGGGCACGGTGCCCCGGTGCCCTCCCCGTTCCGCCACCTATGCTCGTGGACCAGCTTGTCATTCATTTATTTGACCTTGACGAAGATGATGGAACATTTGTGTCTATCAGACCCCAGATTTTCTTCGATTGCCGCTGAAATTCTGCTTCAGTCTCCGCAGCTTTGGCATACCCTGGTCGTAACTGAGTGAGAATATTTTCTAAGAAATTTCCAATCCGGAATGCACCTTTGCCTGTTCAACCGTTCGCCGGGAAACGCCGCATCGCGCTGCAACTCGCGCCTCATTCAAGCCGCAAGGGGCCCCCGCGCGCGGGCTCTCAGCGACAAGGAGCATCTTCGCCCATATACCTATCACTGAAAACGGTTTCAGTCATATTTACGCGACCCCTAGCTGAGCGGTGAACGAGGGGTCATATCTGTGGTGATTGGTTTAAAGTCCAAAAATCACATCGCGCGTTAGACGACGTCCAAAAGAGGCGCCAGGACTTTCCGGACACCCTGTGCAGTGGACGGCCGCTGTCCGTCTCGCCATGTGTACTGAGTATACAGTGGACGGCCGCTGTTCGTCTCCCCGTGCGCACTGTGTATACAGTGGACGGCCTCTGTCCGTCTCCCCGTGCGTACTGTGTATACAGTGGACAGCCGCTGTCCGTCTGTCGGTGTCTACTGTGTTTACAGTGGACGGCCGCTGTCCGTCTCCCCGTGTGTACTGTGTATGTATACAGTGGACGGCCGCTGTCCGTCTCCCCGTGCGCACTGTGTATACAGTGGACGGCCGCTGTCCGTCTCCCCGTGCGCACTGTGTATACAGTGGACGGCCGCTGTCCGTCTCCCCGTGCGTACTGTGTATACAGTGTACGGCCGCTGTCAGTCGGTGTCTACTGTGTTTACAGTGGACGGCCGCTGTCCGTCTCCCCGTGTGTACTGTGTATGTATACAGTGGACGGCCGCTGTCCGTCTCCCCGTGCGCACTGTGTATACAGTGGACGGCCGCTGTCCGTCTGTCGGTGTGTACTGTGTATACAGTGGACGGCCGCTGTCCGTCTCCCCGTGCGCACTGTGTATACAGTGTACGGCCGCTGTCAGTCTGTGTGTACTGTGTATACAGTGGACGGCCGCTGTCAGTCTGTGTGTACTGTGTATACATACAGTGGACAGCCTCTGTCCGTCTCCCCGTGCGCACTGTGTATACAGTGTACGGCCGCTGTCAGTCTGTGTGTACTGTGTATACAGTGGACGGCCGCTGTCAGTCTGTGTGTACTGTGTATACAGTGGACGGCCGCTGTCAGTCTGTGTGTACTGTGTATACATACAGTGGACAGCCTCTGTCCGTCTCCCCGTGCGTACTGTGTATACAGTGGACGGCCGCTGTCCGTCTGTCGGTGTGTACTGTGTATACAGTGGACGGCCGCTGTCAGTCTGTGTGTACTGTGTATACAGTGGACGGCCGCTGTCCGTCTGTCGGTGTGTACTGTGTATACCAGTGGCGCAGCCAGGATTTCGTTTCGGGGGGGTCATCGCTTCCAAAGCGGGCCCCCTAGTGTGCGGGCCCCCACCCATTTTTCAGAATCTCTCCATATTTCATACGCATTCTGCTGGGCGGGCCCCCTTTACCTGCACGATAACCCTGAGCGAGTTTGAATCAGAAAATTTGCATAGAACAGTAGCTCGGTAATCACCCGGTCTTCACTTTTTACGCAAATTGACCACGACAGAAATATGTTACTATGACGTATGACTTCGTATCTTTCGAGTCCGATATGAGCCCCAATTCCGCAATATGCATAGCATATTATATGCAATCGGAACTGTTGCCTGCTTCTGTCGCACAAGATTTAAAAGTAGTCCCATGTGCCTGTCCTAAGTCATCTATTGGCTGCTGTAGTAGATTGTGCTGGACAGCCGCTGTCCGTCTCCCCGTGTGTACTGTGTATACAGTGGACGGCCGCTGTCCGTCTGTGCGTACTGTGTATACAGTGGACGGCCGCTGTCCGTCTCCCCGGTGTGTACTGTGTATACAGTGGACGACCGCTGTCCGTCTCCCCGTGTGTACTGTGTATACAGTGGACGGCCGCTGTCTGTCTGTGCGTACTGTGTATACAGTGGACGGCCGCTGTCCGTCTGTCGGTGTGTACTGTGTATACAGTGGACGGCCGCTCACCTGGCACGTAGAACTGTCCGTCTGCCTGCGTGTAGTGGAGGACGGTGTTGCCGCCGCCGGCACCGGCCACGCTGACGGCGAGAGGATGCAGCGTCTGCACTGAGTCGGCCATGGGCAGCTGGATGGTGGTCGGAATCACTGCAGACGCCGCCGGGGGGGGGGGGCCTGGTCAGAACGCTACAAGGTGGCGCCCGGTATCAATAAATACGTGCCAGACATCGGCTAACAGTGAGCACGCCCATCTAATGGTAATGCGGCAGGTAGACTATATACATTTACTGTAGCGTTGCCAATCTCCGATGATGATGTTCGGGGTTTCAGAGCGCGCCCGGGGTGCGACATCCATCGGCTCTCTGGTGTTACAGCTGACTGCAGGTGGCGCGCCCGGGCGGTGGGGGGACCGACCTTTGACGATGCCGCTCTTCGGGAGTGTCTCGGCGTCTCCGTCGCCCCTGTCCTCGGAGATCTCTGCGCCGCCAAGGTCGCTGAGAATTTTCCGGTAGGAGGGGCGGCGCGTCAGGATTTCCCGCCGCCGGCGCGCCGCCTCGCCCTCGGCGTGCACGGGCTCACTGTCGAGCACCTGGACACAGACGGCTCGCTGGTACAGACGGTTCACCGACACAGCTCCCTGGTACAGATAGTTCACCGACACAGCTCGCTGGTACAGACAGTTCACCGACACAGCTCCCTGGTACAGACAGTTCACCGACACAGCTCCCTGGTACAGACAGTTCACCGACACAGCTCGCTGGTACAGACAGTTCACCGACACAGCTCCCTGGTACAGACAGTTCACCGACACAGCTCCCTGGTACAGATAGTTCACCGACACAGCTCCCTGGTACAGACAGTTCACCGACACAGCTCCCTGGTACAGCTCCCTGGTACAGATAGTTCACCGACACAGCTCCCTGGTACAGACAGTTCACCGACACAGCTCCCTGGTACAGACAGTTCACCGACACAGCTCCCTGGTACAGACAGTTCACCGACACAGCTCCCTGGTACAGACAGTTGACCGACACAGCTCGCTGGTACAGACAGTTCACCGACACAGCTCCCTGGTACAGACAGTTCACCGACACAGCTCCCTGGTACAGACAGTTCACCGACACAGCTCCCTGGTACAGACAGTTCACCGACACAGCTCCCTGGTACAGACAGTTCACCGACACAGCTCCCTGGTACAGACAGTTCACCGACACAGCTCCCTGGTACAGACAGTTCACCGACACAGTCGCTGGTACGGCTCATTGGTACACACAGTTCACCGACACAGCTCGCTGGTACAGTTCACTCGCCCAGGCACCTAACCTTCCCATAACGAACTGGCTGCAACTAACAAAAAAGCCCTGGTACTCTTGGTACCAGACTATGACATCATGCTACTAAATACACAGCAGCGTGTGGAGTGTGCGCGCGGCTCGGCCGGTGGTGCCATTACCTGAATGGACGGCAGCGCAGGCGAGCAGGTGCTCTGAATCACACTGTTGGCCTTGCTCAGAAGAGTCACGCTATTCTTGCTGAACTGAACGACTGCGGGCGTCGACTGTATGACAGATTGCTGGTTCTGCGAACAGAAAGCGAATACAAGAGATCCAGGAGGAAACCTGCGTGGATGTGTTGCACCAACGTGCTGAACTTGATGATGGAGAGAGGATCTTTTGATTTTGGCGTTATCGCATTCGTATTGAACCTACCTGAAGCGACCATTGGCGAGTTCAAAGGTCTTGCATTGCCCAAAAAGTACTTTTTAAATATCACGCAGAAAAAAAAACAGGGCTTGACGCAACAGCCGTCTTCGGCAGCGCTCGTCCAAAAAAGGGCGTGTCCTAAGCTTCAACAAAAGCTGATTTTGAAAGATCAATCGGAATATATCGTCAAGCAAACAGGTGTAGGACATGACTTTGAGCCATGCAATGTAAGGTATTGTGTAAGCGCCGACTCCAAGGTCGGAGTCGGTAAGATTTTGGCGACACCAACCCCGACGCCGGACAAAACTGCCGACCCCGAGCGACTCCGACTCCGACTTGGCAGGCCTGCCTGGAATGGATCCGACCTCCTACCACCGACCGTCAGTGTCGGGGGTGACACCCAGCCAAGAGAGGGAAGCGTGAGGAATGACTAGGAGGAATGATGCGGATGAGTTTGTCCCGATGATGGCGAGGACGGCGGATGGAAAATTACACCCGTGACCCTTCTTAAAATTGGAAACGAAAACAATAAACGACTAGTAGCCGAAAAACGTGTCATTGTTGTATGTTTCTTGACAACGACCTCGATGCGAAGGTCGTAAATTCGAAACCAAAACAATAAACGACTAGTAGCCGAAAAACGCGTCATTGTTGTATGTTTCTTGACAACAACCTCGATGCGAAGGTTGAATATTCGAAACGAAAAGAATTAACGACTAGTAGCCGAAAAACGTGTCATTGTTGTTTGTTTCTTGACAACGACCTCGATGCGAAGGTCGAAAATTCGAAACGAAAACAATAAACGACTAGTACCCGAAAAACGTGTCATTGTTGTATGTTTCTTGACAACGACCTCAATGCGAAGGTCAAAAATTCGAAACGAAAACAAAAACGACTAGTAGCCGAAAAACGTGTCATTGTTGTATGTTTCTTGACAACGACCTCGATGCGAAGGTCGAACATTCGAAACCAAAACAATAAACGACTAGTAGCCGAAAAACGTGTCATTGTTGTATGTTTCTTGACAACGACCTCGATGCGAAGGTCGAAAATTCGAAACGAAAACAATAAACAACTAGCAGCCGAAAAAAGTGTCCTTGTGGCTTGTTGTATGTTTCTTGACAACGATGTCGATGCGAAGGTCGAAAATTCGAAACCAAAACAATAGACGACTAGTAGCCGAAAAACGTGTCATTGTTGTATGTTTCTTGACAACGACCTCGATGCGAAGGTCGAAAATTCGAAACGAAAACAATAAACGACAAGTAGCCGAAAAACGTGTCATTGTTGTATGTCTCTTGACAACGACCTCGATGCGAAGGTCGAAAATTCGAAACCAAAACAATAAACGACTAGTAGCCGAAAAACGTGTCATTGTTGTATGTTTCTTGACAACGACCTCGATGCGAAGGTCGTAAATTCGAAACCAAAACAATAAACGACTAGTAGCCGAAAAACGCGTCATTGTTGTATGTTTCTTGACAACAACCTCGATGCGAAGGTTGAATATTCGAAACGAAAAGAATTAACGACTAGTAGCCGAAAAACGTGTCATTGTTGTATGTTTCTTGACAACGACCTCGATGCGAAGGTCGAAAATTCGAAACGAAAACAATAAACGACTAGTAGCCGAAAAACGTGCCTGCCTTGAATTAAGATGTCTAGTCGTAAAAGCTTGAAATCATATATCACTTGCTCTTTACCACATACCTGTCCAATATCTACCAGTATAACGCCTTTTGGGGCGACTAACGGAGCGAGCGAGAGGGTGGGCCTTGCACGTACGAAATTGCGAGGGGTACACCCAACTAACTTGTGCACGGCACCCTACTAACCGGTCTCTAGCGATGTGCCAAATTTGAGCACATTCGTTCCAGCCGATCTCGAGATCTGGAAGCGGCATCCTGCACGTGCGCACGTGCAAAATCGGTCCCAACTGACTTTTGCACGGCACCCTACTAACCGGTCCCTAGACGCGTACCAAATTTGAGCACAATCGGTAAAGCCGTTCTCGAGATCTGGAATCGACCCCTGCGGACGTGCAGCAGCACCCCAACTGTGGCACATGCAAATGCATTGCCTAGTGGGTGCGTACCTACATGCCAAGTTTCAGCGCAATCAGCCCAGTAATTACCGAGATATTGCAATTGTTACAAAACTGACACCTCTTCGTTTTGCACGTGGCACGTGCTTAAGGGGTCACCCACATGCATCGGGAATAGTCCAATATTTGGAAGAAGGAGTGAAGCTACCGTAGTTTCGTGCAACTTTGGCCCACTTTTTTGGTTAAGCCTCAATAATTCAATTAGGGAAAAGTGGGGTAAGACGGGCACCTTAACTTTGGTGCCATTTTTCGGCCGGTTAGAAACATCATAGAGACGGAAAACTGAGTGAAAACCTTTTTTAAACATTTTACTTCCATTTGCCAGAAGATGAGACTTAGACCTGATTCAACAAATAAACTGCAGCTATGTTTGCAAAACCTTGCAAAAAACCGTCTTACCCCACCCCGTGGGGTAAGACGGTCACATGGGTAGGGCAAGACGGCCAGCTTCTTTCACCGACCAGCACAGCTCGCAACAAATGCCCGAGATTAGCCGCATTGATAGTCGCTCGTTTGTCTCAAGTGCTTCGGAATGGCAGTATACGAGATTCGTGCAGAAGGCGTGTGCTCGTATATAGGCCCTAGCTCAGAAGCCATGTAGAACTGTTTTCACATTCATTATTCGAAAATAAGCTGTGGGCGAAGGAATATTGCTAACATGTCTGTGAGTATCGGAATCGAACATATTCTTATTAGAAATGCTTCTTTTTTTTCCTACAGCAACAAAAATATTTTCACAATTACAGACCCATCGGATTCATAGTTGTCCGTCTTACCCCAAACTCAATGTAAGAAGTTCAGCACGATTTTTCTCTGTGGACAATTTGATGCAGACAAAGTAAATCCGCGGTAAATGAACACTGGTGGCATATGAGTGTACCACAAGTGATTGTGAATTTTTAACTCTATAGTGCTGCACACAAAACCTTGCACAATACATTATGGATGTTTTCAATGAAATCAGTGTTTTAACCCTCGCCGGACCTATTGGTTTTCTACATACGCGCCGGCCGAGGGGGGGGGGGGCGGGTACGACCCCCCCCTCGCCGTTTCGCCCCTGGTGGAGCTAGCGCGTCGCGGAAAAAACGAGCGTGTGCGCCGTTACGAGACGCAGAGATCGGTACCCGATTTTAAGGTCCTAGGTCAACCGGTGACCTCTGAGGTCAGGTCAAGTGCCCCAAGGTACGGTTCAGGTTTTGGTGAATAACTTCGCAAAAAACGGCCGCAGAGCGCCGATTTTGGCAGCATCGTGTTCGCCTCGCTCAGGCGCGTCGAATGATATACTTTTTGTCCGGGTCAGGTCAACTTGGGGTGTTGACCTCAGGTCAAGGTCAGGTCAGCACCCCCAGGTCACGAAGTTGGTCGAAAGAGGTCATGTCGCATATCATTCGATTCGGCAGGCCTTCCTGAGTCCATTGGTGCCTTCCCCGACTCGCTAGCTCAATTTGATCAAGAGTTATTGACGAAAAACTAATTTGACCTTGATGACGTCATAAATGACGTCACGCAAGGTCAACATTGCAAAAGTGACGCATCTAACCTTGCAAGGAGTGCATCAAATCACGATTCTGTGTGCTTGAGATAGTTGGAGATCGTTCCCGGCGCCAGAATAGCAGTTTTCATTTTTCCCCATTGACTTATAATGGTGAGGTCACGAAAATGACCTGACCTCATATGACCTTTAGGAAAAATCCGAGATATACAAAATGTGGGACTCATAATGGATACTAGATCCTGCAAGTTTCATTTCCCTGTGACATCTCCTCTGGCAGTGAGGGCGTTGCGAAGTTGCGACATCTGAAGACCGTGCAGAGGTTCACTTATGACGTCATAGGTCAGTGACCTGACCTGACCCAAAAATGCGGTTGGTGTCAAAAGATGCGGCTTGGATCAAAGGTCAGGTATGCCAAGTTTCAGCTCTCTATCGCCAGCGTGTTCGGAGCTATCGCGAAAAAACCCTATGGGGGGGCGGCACCCCCCCCCCCTCGGCCGGCGAGGGTTAAAGGGACCATCCCACCTTAACATTAGTTTTGAGTTGAGATAGCCAAGTTTGCGGCCAGGATCAGAAACCACCATTTATCCTGGTCGCAACCCCCGCAGCTTTATGGTGTTCAAGAAATTTCTTCCCTTTACTTGCAGGGTGGGACCAGCTTAGTCCCTATCTCTTAACCATTAGCGGTTTTTTGATGACGTCAGCAGTCATTTCAACGCCCGCCATTCCTTGAACCCGAGTTTTGCTGACCTTGAGCTCCCTTTTTTATCAACGTGAAATCCGTCGTCGGCGCCGAGGAAGCCTATTGCTTTTCATTTTAATTTGAATATTAGAAGATACCCACCACTGGAACTTGGACTGATATTATACCAAGGCCGAAGATGATCAAGCTGCCTGCTATATCTGGAGCTTGGTGTTCAACTTCAACATGGAATAAAAAACAAAATATGAAAGCAAACTGGATATGGTACTGCAAGTTAAAGTCCAAAGAAATTTGAAGAGCTGACAATTGACATTAATTCTTTTCCTGCAAGGTTTCCATATGGAGATCACAGTCACACCATGAAGAAATATTTTTGATGTTAACAGTTGAAAGGGGATTTATCTTCCAGTTTTGACGAAAGACGCTGCTGACTGTCTTTGGAAAAGGATGTTGGCATGAGGTGCAATTGTGCTTGTGAAGTGGTTATAACTGGTCTTTTCACAGTATTAAATTAAATGTGCCATTGCAGCCAAGTGTGTTATCATGTAAGGTAAAATCAAAACTACAATGTTGGTTTTACGAGCATTGAGAAGGCTGGTAGGTAACACCTGCCTGTGCTCGTAAATCATGCTGCCAGAGTATTCTAAATTAATTTTATCATACACTTTTGTTGTCCAGAATGGTTGCTCTATTGTTTGGTATCATATTATTCCATGTAAATATGGTAGTGTAAAGTCCGACCAACATGTTACCAGATTTGAAGCTGTTACGTTACCTAAGTACCTGTTTTTTACTGGCGTGGTGAATGTCAACTGAATTTTGTTTTGAGGTGCAGTCCTAGTAACTCTGACTACATGGGTTTGAAGCTATTATCTATTCTGTTTTTACTGGCCTGGTGAATGGCGACTGATGTTGTCCGTGGATGGCACTGAAACAAATTTTGAGTGTTTTGTACAGTGTTTTAATACAATGCTGAGGGCTGAAAGTTGTCTTGTTTAGAGTGGTGAAAGTTCAGGATATGCCAGCCACCATGGTGGGTCAGAGTTAAATGTGTTGCAGTCAGTTCGGCTTTGGCAAGCACACGGATGGGCATACGCGTCAAGACCTGCTCTGCCATACTTTCAGCCAATTTTACCTAGGTAGGTCTTTTCTTTTTTCTGCCAAAAGCTATGACATTGTGAATTTCAGCACTGTGGCCTGTGTGTAGCTTTCAGGAAAGCAATTCTAAATAAAGCTCTGATAAAGTGCAAAATCAGCAATGCAGCCCTCTATTACATTTTCTACAACATCTTACTTGTTCCTTGCATGGAGAGAAAAATGCAATGTTATGAATTCGTTTATTCACATAATTTGACAAGCATGCAGTTACCTGCTACTATCACTGCACAAAACAGAGCAGAAAACATCAGTTGATCAAACACAAGACATAACCCGCGCGGGGCTGGGGGGGGGGGTAAATTTTACCCCCCCTCTCGAATTTTTGCGATATCTAAAAAACGGCGGCGCGCAGCGCCGCCAAACTTTCAGTACCTTTTCTTACATCAATTTGACACGTTTCCTGAAAATTTGAGCGAAATCCGTCGGAAAATTTTTGAGAAATTGACGTTTTAGTGACGTCATGTTCGCCATTTTCGCCTCAAAAACGGCAAAAGTTCAAACGCCGCTAACATCTTCATTTTTAAAGGAATCAAGACGTATCAAAAAAAGGTTATACGTAATTTTACTTTGTCTATCAAATGGCAATCTCGGTTTTTTGAAAATTTTGGATTTTGGCCTAAATTTTTTCAAAAAACTGATTTTTTTGGGAAAATCATTATAAAATCCAAAATTTTGAGTCTATCGAAAAAACCGGAATTTATGTCAGAGAAGTGGTCTATGTGCACCTACATACCAAATTTTAGAAGAATCGGTTCAAAAATGTGGGAGTTATTCAAAATTTTATGACGTCACGACACACAAAATTTTTGAAAAATGACTTTTTTGGAAGTTCTAGACCTCGTACGGAAACAAAAATAGCACCATTCGATTCGCCGTGAAAAACTGCATCAGATAGACACCTTTTTAGGTCTTAACAACCAACTTCAAAATTTGACCTCACTTGACCTGACCTTGACCTGACCTCGACCTGAAATTCATCCAGAGGTGGTCCATATCACTTATTGAGTGTGCCTATTGAATTTTATGAGTAAAATGACCCATAAAACATGTGTCGCACATGCCCTTTTCTATATTTTGTTTTTTGGTGACCTGACCTGACCTGACCTGACCTTGACCTTGACCTCTGAATGATATTGTATGCAACGAATATTGTCTTGGTAGCCTAAGAACACGTTTTGGGCGATCAGTCTCAGTCCATGACTCCATTCTTCGGCAACTACGGTGCAAGGCCGATACTGTAGAAACTTGCAATTTGTACCCTTGACCTGACCTTGACCTTGACCTCAAACTTTAAATTAAGTACATGTTTTTAGTAGTTCGTGATGAGAGCTTTCGATTGGCGTTTGAATTTTCCAAATCGGACCATTAGTTCGGGAGATAACAGGGGGGGGGGTAAAATTTACCCCCCCCCCCAGCCCCGCGCGTTCGGCTGGAGACCCCAGCCCCGCGCGGGATAACAGAAGTTTACAACATAGGGCTGCCGAACCTGCTTCCTCCCACCACAGTTGATGCCATTTCCTAGCCTGGCTTGATGTGAGCACTGAATAGCTGCTTTGTCTAATTACAGCTCACTACCATTCAACTTAAACTACTCTCTTTAAAGTAAGAGTGAGAGCGTTCAGTGTTCATAGCAGCTCGACAGACGACAGACAACAAACATCTGGACAAACCAACCAGTATTTGATTTGGCGGTAAATATTTACATAAAGTCCGATCCATATTTCAAGCATAAATTTTGCATATTCTTACGTTATTTGACATCCTGAATGTAGATATGATGTTTACATGCGGCGGAAAACAGTGCTACCATATTAAAAATATTTGCTACCATATTTGGGGAAATGATGGGAACCGGGGTTTTTGGGTGGGGGAGGAAATACAATGCCGTAAGAATGGTTATGAAAGTTGGGGGAAACTGTTGGGAACCGGGGTTTTTGGGTGGGGGAGGGGGGATCGGGGTTTATGGGTATGGAGAGAAACCCCGGTTCCCAACAGTTTTCCCCAACTTTCATGACCATTCTTACGGCATTGTATTCCCTCCCCGACCCAAAAACCCCGGTTCCCAACATTTCCCCAAATACGGTAACAAATATTTTTAATATGGTAGAACTGTTTTACGTCGCATGTAAGCATCTTATCTACATTCAGGATGTCAAATAACGTAAGAATATGCAAAATTTATGCTTGAAAAGTGGATCGGAGAGATAAAATTTACTTACCTCTAATCTAGTTCACCGTGGTTTCGAAAAATACGCTGGACGCGTTCCTCGTTGCGGTACGCAACTGAAACTAGTTCGTATTCCTCCCACTTGCACCCGGAGCACGACGAACCACCCGGCACGGAAGCCATGATCCAACTAACAGACTGGCGGGAAATCGGAAAGCACTGGAAAGCACCTGCTAAAACTGGTTCAAACCAGTTTGCTCAAACGGAAACGGAAGTTTCTGCTCTAAATTGCAGGTACGAATGGAAAGAAGTTTACGTAAGGTCATAGCTATTAGGCATATTTGATAGAAAAGATATCATAATTATATTATTTGAACATAAAAAATAAATAAAAAATCATCAAAAAGCAATTTAAATGTAAAAAGCATTACTTCTTCTCTATTCAAATTGTTTGATGAAAGTGACGTCAAAATAACAAAACACGAAAAAAATGTTTAGAAAATTGGAGTTTTGTTGGGTAGGATAGGAAAAAAACACGACAAAAATTGTCAGAACCTAATCTAACCTGACCTAACCTGACCTACTGATTTTTGCCTACCCGGGGATAAGGAAACAGTTGCTCGCATGAATAGATTGCAAGCAATGGTAAGTCAAATATTTTTAGGTTAAGTGGTTGTGCATCAGGCCTCAGGCCTTCGGCCTGAGGCCAGATACACAACCACTTAACCTAAAAATATTTGACTTACCATTGCCTGTAATCTCTCCTAAGGCATTGCCTTCGGCACTGCACCGCTTCGCCACGATCATTTTCATGACGTCACTTTCATAATGAGATTGAAAAGCGTAATGTTTTCACTCAACCTTGGAGTTTATTCATTCGATCCATCTCACGTGGCGCAAACGGCTGGTGGAGTGCGTTGACGGTGGGTGTCGTGGGATGGTGGCCGGCGGCGACGGTAAATATTGCGCAGTTGCTTTAAAACTTGGTTGCGCCATAAATAACTATCAGATATGGAATCAGGAGCTCAAAATACATCGAGTGGTGTGGTTTTTATAATTGTCTTGTTGATCGGACCTTATGTATATAAATACCGATTCGTTCGGGTACCATGACATTTATGTGATTTCAAAGTCAAGGTTCACAGCTGATCTGCTAAATCAAGCCAAGAATCCAAACTATCAAAAAACTATAAATATTTGTTTGTCTGTCACAGAGGTCTCAAGCAATATAAGGTTGACATATGTTGAATCAAAAATCTACTGCCACAACTCACATCTCCTGCCTTAGTTTATCATTGTTGTTTTTACTTGCTTTCAAGAGAAACAGAAGCCAGTATCTGATATCACTTCAGATGATTGTTTCAAGATCTGAGTTCAAATGGAAATAAAAGCAAGATCAAGATGAAACAGGGATTATTGCTGTTAAAGTAGTTTGGCCATGATACAACAAGCACATAAATCATTTACCAACGAATCCTCGCATGACATTTCTTCGTAGCACAATTTTTCGTCCGCATTTCTTCGTCTACAAATCTTCGTCGGTGCATTTATTTGTCCCTCAATGCTTACTCTTGCACATATTTGCGTTGAAGAAGAAATGCGAGCCGATTTTCATATACCCTGGTGCGAGACAAAGTAATGCGATAGGTACGAATAAATGCCCTGACGAAGATTTGCAGACGAAGAATTGCGATACGAAGAAATGCCATAAGAATTGTCCTGGAATCCTTTATTGGCTATCATATATTGACCTTGATAAGATAAACGCATCATTCGCGCAATATTTGTCGCACTTTGATACCAAACTATTGCTTCCAAATGCCGACGTAAAGAAAACCTTTATGTGACGTCATAGAAACAGCGGATTTCCCAAAAAGTAAACAAAAATAAAAGTCTTATATCTCGAAAACGGGTGAATATTTTCCGGTAAAATTTGGTAGATGTTCATTTTCGCTCTTTGTGGTTCACGCTACATCACTTTTATGCCAATTCATTAACTTTTTTGAAGGTGGGAGGGTCCCTTTAAAGAAATCAAAATAAAAGATAATCGATTGAACACAAATTCACCAGACTGCAATAATGGTGGTGTGTAGTGGAAAGGCGATTCTGTCTACTAATTTTTCTCGCTCGTAGCGCTATTGGTTTGGTCTGCAGAAGGGGTGCCCGTCTTACCTACCCTGACCATCTTACCCCACTTTCCCCTATCTGCTCATGTACAATGTTAAGCAACTGGAATGAGAGCTTTTCGAAAATGACAAATTCGTGTGTGCTGCAACACTGCACACGTTTTTTTTTTTTTTTTTGAAACTGCAAGTGGCCAATGTTGTATGATGTCTGTACCACACTGATTCACCATAACTTGTAGCGAATTGTAGTTCCCTACTTTCACACCAGGTGGCTTTGTGTCGTGTATGACGTCACATCCATAAATTACGTACCTAATCACTTTAAATTTAGTTTTTCATCATTTTCATCAAAATTCGGCCAAATAATGTCATGTAGCCACCCATTTAGGTATAATCGACTACTTTCAAGTGTTTTGGAACCATCCACTCCACTTTTTCAAGGTGAACATAGGGGAAGCCGGGGGAAGCCCGGGCGCGGGGGAAGCCCGGCTGTAACCGCCGCCCAGAGGTCATTGGGCAGCGATGTTTTCTTTTCCCCAATTTGCCGCCTCCAATTAATAGAACCTTGAACAGGGCGTGGCACGCGGTGAAGCGTGGCCATTGACACATACGATTGTGATACTGGGACGTCAGATCCCACAAAAGTAAGATTATTGTCCATTGATAATTGATTAATGTGTGCAATGCTTTGAAATGATTGGTCTTTGTGTTGTTCGTGTGTCCATGTGCATTATTTTTGTTGATACTATTGTTTGTTTCAGGTTTTACGTACAATATAGCGGCACCTAGTAGAATGGCGGTTTATCTGTAGAAATTGATTTGAATGGCCGTTACAGTAAAACTTTTTACAAACGTTACAGTCCTGATTTTGAGAGACTTTGTAGTTGAAAGATTGTCTTTATTTTCTTCTTTTAACAGTTTCAGTTGCACTGAATGAATATCAACTGGTTGTAGATTCTAGGGCAGTCAGTGGTTACGCAGGGTTGTTAGTAGGATTCCCCCTGTCATATCGTGCATGATGGTTGACTAGTAGAGGTGTTTGTAGCTAGACACACCTGAATTGGTCTTTTTGACCTTGAGGTTTGGCCTCAGCACCTGGACGTCTGACCTTGACGTGTTAGCACTGGTTTTGGGTCACAATTTTTTGTGCTTCATTTTTGTTTTGTTATTGCAGTATTTAAACTATTATTTGCACCTCTTACATTTATTTAAGTACTAAGTAGTGAAACTAAATCCTGTGCCATCTTTTCTTGAGCAATTCCTTGCCTGGTCCACAATGAGTGACGAACAGAGGATGTTGTCTGCGAGGGGCAGGGAGCTGCGGACCACTGAGAAAGGTAGATGCTACCAGGCTGCTCAGAAGTCAAAGCTGTACAAGCAGTTATTGAAGAAGCTGAGATCTCGTGGCAGCTTACTGTTGGAGTCTGTTGAGCAGGAAGAAAAGCCACAAGTGATCAGGAAGGACTTTGACGTCTGGAAGCATGATTATGTTGATTTCGTGCAAACATATGAAGTGATATGCTCCCTGATGGAGGGTGAAGAGAGAGAAAACCTGGATCATGACAAGAACCTCACTGAAGTGAATGAGCTGAAAGGCAAGGTGGAGGCTCACCTGTCTTCAGTCTCCGCAGATGATGCTACTCCTGCAAGATCTGATGCTGGTGGATCACGTTCAAGCAAGTCATGTGCCGGCAGTGAAGTAAAGGCACAGGTTGTGCTCATGAAGCTCAAGATGCAGCAGGACAGAGCAGAGCTGGAAGCAAGAGCTGCAATGAGTAGTAGAAGGCTGCATCTGAAGCAAAAACAAGAACAGCTGCTGCTGGAGCAAGAACAACTGGATATAGAAACAGAAATGAACATAAATGAAGCCAAGCTGAGGGTGGTTGACCAGTTTGATGTTGACAGAGAGGAGGGAGCAAGTCAAGACCCAAGTGATGAAGTTGGACCTGGTGCAAAGGAGGAGAATACTGAAGTGGTCACTGGAACTGGAGCAGTACCAAGAAATGATGTCTCCATTGATGCTGCAGTCCAAGTGAAGGATAATGTCCAAGGCACAGGAAGAAATGACAAGACAGCCAATAGTCGAGTGGAGGATGATGAACCCAGCACTCAAGCAGCACTACACAGACTGGCAGATCTGCTTACTGAGCGACACAATGGTAGAAGGCTTCCCGTGCTGGAACCAGGCACCTTCAGTGGCAACATTGAGGAGTTTCCAATGTGGCTGAAGTCTTTTGAAACCTATATTGAACATCAGACATCCTCTCCCATCGAACGCCTTCACTTTCTAGGAAAGTACACAGCGGGTGAAGCCAAGACAGCCATCCTGGGCCTGCTCCACCTGAGGACAGATGAGGCTTACTCGCAGGCGAAGGGGAGACTGAATGACAGGTTCGGAAACGACTTCATCATATCCAACACGTATCGCATGAAGTTGAGGAGCTGGCCCGCAATCAAAAATGAAGATGGTCGTGCTCTCAGAGACTATGCTGATTTCCTCGAGCACTGCCAAGCGGCAGCTGCGGGTCCTCTTCGCCACCTAGGAATCCTGGATGACTACCTGGAAATTCAGATGATGGTGAAGAAGCTGCCCAAGTACCTGGTGGACAGATGGAAGAGGGAGGTGGACAAGTGGCTCTACGATGAAAAGGGCGTTGCTAAAAGGAGACATCCACCGTTCTCAGAGTTTGTCCGTTTTGTCGGCATCGAAGCCAGGATTGCTTGCGGACCAGTGGATGTACCCAAGTGTGAAGAAACGCGGCAAGCCCCACAGAAGACACAGAGTAAGGCCAGGACTTTCATGTCCACAACGGGTGTGAAGAGGGTCAATGGAGGAACTCAAGTGGACACAAGGAAGCCTTCAACATGTGAACTGTGTCAACACCAGCACAAGATAAGCGACTGCGACACCTTCAAAAGGATGACTGGAACTGAACGGAACAGCAAGGTCAACGAGCTGGGACTGTGTCGAGGCTGCTTAAGAAGAGGACACAGGTGGAGGGAATGCCGCTCAAGATGCAAGTGTGATGAATGTGGCAGGTGGCACCCTACGATTCTGCATGATGAGTCACTTCTCAAGAAAGCTGAGGTTCAGCCTGAAGGCCAACAGAGGACGTCCCACGTGGCACCGCAGGCGACTTCATTCTGCTCGGGCTCTGTGTCAGATGCTGAAGGAGGAGGCTGCTGTCACTCACTAGTGGTGCCAGTGCTACTGAGTCATGTTGACAACCCGGAACACAGCGTGCTGGTGTATGCTGTACTGGACGCTCAGTCTGATGCCTGTTTTGCTTCAGAGCCTGTTTGTGAAGCCCTGAAAGTCGACGGAAGAGCCACGAAACTGGAGCTGAGCACTATGACGGGGAAGTCGGTCATCAGCAGCCGAGCGGTACAGGGTCTGGTGATCCAGCCCCTGACAGCAGATGAAGCCATCAGACTGCCATCAACCTACACTCGTCCTGAAATCCCATGCTCCAAGAAGGTCGTTCCTAAAAGGGAGACAGCCATGAAGTGGAAGCATCTGGAGAGAGTAGCCAGTAAAATGCCGGAGTTCTTCCCTGACGCACCAGTGGCTCTGCTTTTGGGGACCAACTGTTCACGCGCCATCAAGCCACTGGACGTGGTTTCTGGTAAGGACGACGAGCCCTGGGCGATCCGAACCCACCTGGGGTGGGGCATCGTTGGCTGTCTCGGTGGGAGCAACGACCCGGACGCGACGTGTCATCTGGTGGACACTAGCGATGGTCACCCCAAACGTTGTCATTTCGCCTTCAGATCACAGGTGCGCGAGGTGAGCCCACTGGAGGTGCTGAAGGTGCTCGAATCCGACTTCCAGGAGACTGGCCGAGAGGATAAGACAGCTTTATCGATCCAGGATCAACAGTTTGTGAAGAAGATGAGTGAGGGACTCGAGCACCGCGAGGATGGCCATTTTCAGATGCCGCTGCCACTGAAGAATGACAAAGTGTCCATGCCAAACAACAAGACAGTCGCCATGCAAAGACTCAAAGGACTGAAGGCGAAGCTGGTGAGAAACGAGGCCTACAGACACGACTACATCGGCTTCATGGCGGCGACGTTAGAGAAGGGCTACGCAGAGAAAGTCCCCAGTGAAGAACTGGAGCTGGATGATGGCAGGGTTTGGTACATTCCGCATCACGGGGTGTACCACCCACAAAAGAACAAGATTCGAATCGTATTTGACTGCAGTGCAGAGTTTCGGGAGTTTCGGGGCCACGTGCTAAACAGCCACCTCTTACAGGGACCGGACCTCACAAACAGTCTCACCGGAATCCTGTGCCGATTCCGTAAGGAGCCTGTGGCGGTTTCCTGCGACTTGGAGGCGATGTTCAACCAAGTGGGAGTCGACGTCAGGGATCGCAACTTGCTCAGGTTCCTGTGGTGGGAGGATGGAGACTTGAAAAGAGACCCAACTGAATACCGGATGAAGACTCACCTATTCGGTGCCACCTCGTCACCCGCGTGTGCAATGTTTGCACTCAGAGCTGCTGCTGATTGTCAGCGAGGTGACACTGAAAGAGAGGCCGCCGACTTCATGAAAGGTGATTTCTATATTGACGACGGTCTCATCTCTGTACCAGACGCCGAGACAGCGGTCAAACTGATTGACACGACCAGAAAGCTCTGCGCACGTGGAGGCTTCACTGTTCACAAGATCCTCTCGAACAGCATAGATGTCGTGAAGTCGGTGCCGATGGAGAGTCGCTGCGCTGGACTTCGGAGTCTAGATGTCGGTTCCGGTGATCTTCCCGTTGAGCGGACTCTAGGAATCGACTGGGACACGGACACCGACATGTTATCCATCCACGTCACGCCGAGAGTCAGAGAAGTGACCAGAAGAGGAATACTATCAGTAGTAAGTTCGTTTTTTGATCCATTGGGCCTGGTGTCTCCTTTCATCTTGAGAGGGAAATTGCTACTGAGGGAGCTGTGTCGTGAGGGCTGCGGATGGGACGATCCCGTGCCCAGCGATGTGGCTGACGCATGGAAGGAGTGGATGGAGAGTATGTTGGCTCTGAAGATCGTGAGTGTTCCACGATGCTATGTGGAAGGTGGGCTGCAGGACAAGATGACTGTAGAGCTGCATCATTTCTCCGACGCCAGCGCTGTGGGCTACGGGCAGTGCAGTTACGTGAGGACGGTTGACCAAAATGGACTGGTCAACTGTTCACTGATCATCAGCAAGGCTCGTGTGGCACCAACCAAGCCGGTTACGGTGCCAAGGCTCGAGTTGACCGCTTCCGTACTCTCTGTGAGGATGAGCAAGTTCCTCCAGGACGAACTGAAGCTGCAGCACCTGCAAGAGTTCTACTGGACAGACAGTAAGGTGGTGTTAGGCTATATTTCGAACGAAGCGAGACGTTTTCACGTTTATGTCGCGAATCGAGTTCAGGAAATTCGCAACCATACTGAGCCAAGTCAGTGGAGGCACGTGACAAGTGAGGAGAATCCAGCCGATCTTGCCTCCCGAGGCATCAGAGCCGAGGAACTGGTGGACAGTGTCTTGTGGTGGCACGGACCTGCCTTCCTGTCCCGTGCGGTCCTGCCGGAGGGCGAGGGACCACGGGAGGTTGGAGACGAAGATCCTGAGGTGAAGTCACGCTCTGCTTTCAGCTTCGCCACAGCAGCGCGGGAGGAGTTCGCTGGAATTCCGAAGAGGCTCGAGTGCTTCTCTAGCTGGTGGCGAGCCAAGCGAGCAGTAGCGACGTGCGTCCTGTACGTGAGGAAACTTCACCACCTCGTGATGATGAAGAGGAGTGCCGTGCAGTCACGAGATGTTCCCAAAACGCAAGTCGGAGTAGAAGAACTGGAAGAAGCAGAGAGGATCATTCTGACAGCATTGCAGCGACAGGAGCTGCCAGGTGAAGTCGACCGCGCTGGACGATCGGGACAGGCAAGGACGGTGGGAGCCGGCCGGCGGACCGCCACGGTTCCCAAGGAGTTGTCTCGTCTCGATCCAGTTGTGCGAGACGGGTTGATCTGTGTTGGTGGGAGGCTTCGCAGGAGCGGTTTTCCAGAGAGTGAGGTGCACCCTGTTATCATCCCCAACCGAAGCCATGTGACGTATCTGATCGTCAAGGAGTGCCATGAGAAAGTCGGACATGCTGGGCGAGGTCTCACTCTCGCTCGACTGAGGTCATCTGGCTACTGGGTCGTCGGAGGGAGACGATCGGTGGCACGCCTGATTCTGAAGTGTGTCAACTGCAAGAAGCTCCGTGCCCACGTTCTGAATCAGAAGATGGCCGACCTGCCGCATGACAGACTGGAACCTGCGGCGCCTTTCACCTATTCAGGCGTGGACTTGTTTGGTCCATTCCTGGTACAGGAGCGACGGAGTGAAGTGAAAAGGTGGGGCGTTCTCTCCACGTGCATGTCGTCTCGGGCAGTGCATATCGAGACGGCAAACTCACTGTCGACGGACTCTTTTCTTAACGCCTACAGACGGTTTGTGAGCCGAAGAGGCCCGGTGAGGGTGCTGCGAAGTGACAGAGGCACAAACTTCGTGGGCGGGAAGAGAGCCTTAGAGAGGGCTTGGGACGAGATGGACGACGACAGGATACGCAGAGAGCTGATGAAGGAGAACTGCGACTGGGTCATCTTTCGGATGAATGTCCCAACAGCCAGCCACGCAGGAGGCGTCTGGGAGCGAATGATTCGCTCCGCTCGGGCTGTCTTGGGCGGTCTCGTTCAGGAATGTCACGGGGCTCGGCTGGATGACGAGCTCCTGCGAACGCTGCTCTGCGAAGTGGAAGCTATCGTTAATAGCAGGCCCCTCACATCCTTCAACATGACTCCCGATGAACCCCACCCAATCTCACCCATGACTCTACTAACACAGAAATGTAATGTAGTGCTTTCGCCGCCTGGTGCCTTTCAGAGGACTGACGTCTACTGCCGTCGTCGCTGGCGACGCGTCCAGTACCTGGCAAACCGGTTCTGGCAACGATGGCGCTCCGAGTTCCTCCCGAGTCTCCAGGAAAGGAGGAAATGGGCGACAGCGCACGAGAACATCGAACTGGACAGCGTCGTGCTCGTTGTCGACGACAACTCTCCCCGCTGCAAGTGGATGCTGGGGCGCGTCACGCGGCTTCATCCGTCCGACGACGGATTCGTCCGGCGGGTCGCCGTACGCACGAAAGACGGAACATATGATCGACCGATACAGAAGCTGGTGCGGCTCCTCCCGTAGGCGCCGACTTCGGTGGCGCTCGGCGGAGCTGGGCCGCGCGCTGCTGGTGGCTCCGGCGGCGGTCTGCGGGGCCGGGCCGCGCGCTGGTGGTGGCTTCGGCGGTGCTTGAGCAGAGTTGGCGGCTGCAGCCATCGACGGCGCTCAGTGGGGCTGAACTGTGCGTGGCTGTCAGGCTGAACTGTGTAGCTGCTGCGTAGCCTAGACTACTGCTACGACCCTGAGCGTTGCGCGTGGGACTGTCTGTGGCTCTGCCAGTGACGACAGTGGCTCATTTGATGACAGTGGCTCAGACGTTGAAGGTTTAACTGAGACATGCAGTTATGCAGTGCCTCAGAGCGTGCGACATAAACAGGTAACAGCCACCGACAGTGTGGTGGTTGTTAGTGCGTTGTGAACTGAGGAGAGTGGCACGTCAGCCGACGAGTGAGCTGACTAGTATGTGTTGGCGCTACGTATCGTGAGCGGCTGCCGAGTGACGCTTAGTGATGGACGACGGGCAACTCCCGTGACGTAAGATGATTTCAGTTTGCCACCATCTTTACCGTCGTCGGTCGTGTGGCGCAGGATGGTTACGCTCCGCGGTCGTGTTGCGCAAATGTGGACTGTCTTGTTATAGAATCGTGACCGATTGGTGGGAGTGTAACCGCCGCCCAGAGGTCATTGGGCAGCGATGTTTTCTTTTCCCCAATTTGCCGCCTCCAATTAATAGAACCTTGAACAGGGCGTGGCACGCGGTGAAGCGTGGCCATTGACACATACGATTGTGATACTGGGACGTCAGATCCCACAAAAGTAAGATTATTGTCCATTGATAATTGATTAATGTGTGCAATGCTTTGAAATGATTGGTCTTTGTGTTGTTCGTGTGTCCATGTGCATTATTTTTGTTGATACTATTGTTTGTTTCAGGTTTTACGTACAATATAGCGGCACCTAGTAGAATGGCGGTTTATCTGTAGAAATTGATTTGAATGGCCGTTACACCGGCCACCCCGTTTCCGGCTAAATTATTCACATTAAAATGCTCAACTGCTTTTCCTTTTAGCGTGGCAGCTAAGGTAACGCCAGCAAAAAAGTTAAGGCTAACAAAAATTGTATATTGTTAAAGTTATAGAGCAAAAATGATATTTTAAGGGTTTTTAGCTAAAAAGTAAGATATGTTGCACTGTTAATGTTATACCATACAGTACTAATATTTATACGAATGTTATGTAAGGATCGTTTAAGTGTTTGTAGTGAGGGGTGACGAGGCAGGCTGGCTTAAGTATGACATTTTTTTCGAACATCGCTGTTCTAAAATAAAAATTAGCACATTAGGGTAACCCCGGGCGAGTGGCCAAGCTTATCCCCAGGGTTACTTTTACAGGAAAAGTTGAGAGGGGGAATAAAGTTCGGGGCAAAGGCGGATCCAGGGGCATCTGAAAGGGGGGTGGGCGGCAATACCATTAGGTTTTTCGTTAGGATGGAGCCCGCAGAACCTTACCTACCCCCAAATCCTATTCTTTCCTCGGGTTTCAGCCACTTTATTTTGGAAGGTTGCCAAAAAATAATTTTGCTAAAAAATATACGCACCTACCATGGCTGTGAGGGGCGGGGGAGGTCCCAACTTGACTGCGCCCTGGCAAATGCCAATCAGTAGTATCAACCTATCAGTGGTATCAATAACTAGTAGGTATACCCCGGCCAAACATTAAGTAACGCCTTTCTAAAGAGAGAGGTTAATCCGCGCCCTGATTGGAGGTCATTTTGGCCCCCATGTGGGTTTTCTTGAAAAGCGAAAAACGGCGGCGCGCAGCGCCGCCAAATTTTTAGTACCTTACCGGGCATCAATTTGAAACCTTCGCACAAAATTTCAAGTCTTAGGTCACCTTAGGTCAGGAGTAATTGATGTCAAACTGTTCGAGCAAAAATGAGCAAAAAACATGAAATTCTTAAACGCTCACAAAAGCTACAGTTAACGAGCAATTCCAAAGTTCTTTGTGTGGTCGTGTATGTAGAGAAACGACGGCGCTACAAAACTGCAACCTCTACAACTACAAGGTGGGCAGTGATATCCGAACAAAAACTAATGAAGCACAAAACTTGAATTATTACTATTAGTATTAGTGAGCAGTGAAAGTTCCATTGGGAAAGCCGGCTGTGATGAGGTACTTTTTTTGCGCCCTGCTCTGCATGCAAAGCAGATGAACGTGAATGCTGCATAAAGAGAAAAGTCATCTATTACTCAAAGCTTTGATGCCTATGGGACAAAAATAACGTTGTTTTTCCTTCAATGATTCCGGTTTGGAGGATGGTTAAACACGGCCATTGTCATATTGGGACAAAAATTTTAGATGTCTGGCCTTGGCGTCGATGAAAAAGTGAAAATAATCGTGAATAAATGGGTCGTTTCTGAGAAAGAACACAGAATATAAAAGGGGGTCCAAAAGGGGGTCACCTTCTTTTTGCGTCAAAGGAGGGGCCATGGCCCATTGCCCCCCTCCCCCTGTATCCACTATCCACCCTTGGTTCGGAGAGGTAATCCCGTCCCCCGCCGGTTTCTACGCCGACGCCTGTACCGATATGTCAGTGATTGCGAAAAGACGGAAGAGACAAGACAAGAGACGGTCCCACCGACTATCCGATCGGTATCGGGTCAAATCTGGAGTTCCTGCTGCACTGAACGTAAAATGGTTGGATGGAACCGAAAATTGAAAATTAATAATTATCTTAACGCCAGCAACGTTGATTGATGACGAGAATCTGATTAACGATGACTATAGAATCTGAATAGCGAATTGATTGAAAATGGGCTCCAAAATAAATTTGAAAGGGGGAAATTCCCCCTTCCCTCCCTAGCCGTTCAGACACGATTTGAAAGGGGGAGCGGAATTTTCGAAGGGGGGAAATTCCCCTCTTCCCCCCCTTTAAAAGTAACCCTGCTTATCCCCAACCGAGAGCAATGCCACTAAACCACTGTTTTCCATGAGATAATAGGTACTGAGCAGGTTTGGTTTACACCTAGATCAAAGATAAATTTCGAAAATAAACATGTTATCATAGACAAAGCCAGTCATGTCACTTAACCCGCGACCTGGTGGGGGGGGGGCTATTTTTTGCCCCCCTCCAGACTTTTCGATATATCTCCAGAACCGCTGCGCCGATCGTCACCAAACTTTCAGTACCCTCCCGGACATCAATTTTACACATTGTGACCAAAAATTTTTCCAAAGGCTATGATAGGTTGGCCGAAAATGACGTCAGAGTGACGTCATGTTCTGCCGTTTTCGACCCAAAAAAGGGTTTCGCGGGAAGAGATGTCAGGCCTATAGCTTTGCAAACACAGAAAAATGATGAAAACATAAAAGCTGTAGAATCAACAGGGCTACAAAACTGGTATCTCGGATTTTTGAATTTTTTGGATTTGGACCCCCAAAAATCAAAAAATAATTTTTTTGGATATAATAATCGAAAAATCCAAAAAGTTTTTTGAATTTCGCAAAAACCGGAATATATGTGATAGTCCTTACCGCCTTCCATCCACATACCAAATTTGAGATTGATACCTCTTTTTTTGGCCAAGTTATAGCGAAAAAACTGTTCAAAATTGATGACGTCAAATTTTCAAACTCAATTTTTAGCAATTCTAGACCCCGTAGCGCAAAACAAAGACCACCATTAGACTCCCCGTGACGAGCTGCATCGAATCAATACCCATTTTATGCAAAACTATCAACTTTAAAATTTGACCTTTTTTGGCCTGACCTTGACCTGACCTTGACCTGAACTTCACCAGAAAGTGACCTAAGCCGTACCTGATAGTCTTATAACCAACACCATTGAGTTGGAAATGAAAAATTGGCCATAAAACATGCATCACACGACCTTAGTAAAGTTGGGCTCATGTGACCTGACCTGTGACCCTTGGTGACCTGACCTGTGACCTGACCTGGTATTGTCAGTGACCTCTAATAGCAACATATCTACTAGGCAACTGACGCCCTATCGCTGATTATCGACAAAATGCGTTTTCCTCGGTGTTATAGCGCATTCCCTAGCAGACCCGTGAACGGTGAAACATTTCATCTTTGACCTGACCTGTGACGTCATCGGTGACCCCGAGGTCAATGAAATTTGGTTTCCCTCGACAAATTTGACAGGCCTTTCGAACGCCGTTTGAATTTTGCGGATCCGTCCAGTAGTTTCGGAGATACGAGGGGGGGCAAAAAATAGCCCCCCCCCCACCAGGTCGCGTTATAAACAGACCCCACCAGGGCGCGGGTTAAGGTCAACTAGGGTCAAACTACGTTTTTGCAGATAACGCGACAGACAATGAAGCTAGAGCTTCAAAAATGGTGTCGTTGTGTTCTTCTTCATCAGCCGAGTCGAATGATATGCAATATGATGCATTAAGGTAAAAAGAATTTTTTTAAAGCAATTTTGAAATACCTACACATTTTTTGTCAATTTTGCATCACGATTTTCATCGACCTGTACTGTATATGTGGTAGACGCTAGCTAAAATACCAGTAGTGACATAAACTCTAAGACGTCCAGAGCTAATCCGTAACTTAATATTTCACTTTCCGTTAATATTTGGAAGACACATAATGGTTTCATCAACTCGTTGTAAAGCGCTGGGGAGGTGGCCGGCGTTACCCCTATGCCGGGCTTACCCCAGAAAAATCAACACTTTTTTAAAACTCGATTTTCTCAACCTTATACTTATTCCACGAAACCGAATTTTTGGGAGGACACGGCCAATGAACTTAGCTAGCTAACAGGATATCAACATTTTATACAGCACGTATGGTATGTAATAAAAATGAAAAAGAGCTTACTATGCCGGGCTTCCCCCGGCTTCCCCTATCCCTTAAATAGACCAAAAGCACTCCCGATTAGGTAAAAAAAAAAGCCAAAGGAACAAGTAACATAAACCATTCAATTCTGGAATCAGATAAGGAAAGGAGGTTCAATAGAAAGGGAGGAAGCCTCCTGTTGAAGCGCCTCTAATGACACTTTTTCCTAACACTACGCCATGCTCTGGCTTCAGTGATGTCATTTTGGTGAGAAATGGTGCCCTTTTCCATCGTCTTCAAAGTTCAAAACACGTCATGAACTGAATTACCGGGGTTACATGAGCGATCCGTTCCAAATACGCACTACGCTAATGCGCATCAGCTCCCCACAAACGGATCTACGGCACCGGTTACATGAGACTAATTCGTTTTATCTACGTCAAACGGATCTTGTTTGGCTCACCCGGGCTGACTCCTCGACGGCCGGTAATTCGCATCACAAACGGAATAGGATTAGCGTACAGTCATGGCGCAGTTGCGGCATTTACCGGGACGACTGAGCTAAATTTTAAATACTTATATCATTTGATAGGCTCAAAAACATTTAAAATTAACATGAAATCAAAAAATGAAAACAAAGTTTTCTTGTTTTAAGTCAGTGGGCACTGATTCGCCATGCAGCGACAGCAGGGTGGTCAGAAAAAATTATCTATCAAAATTTTTCATTCATTTTATTTCACATGCAAAGACTAAACCAAAATACAAACATTTTTTTTGCTATTTTCTACGAGGCAGCCAATAAAAAAATGCTTAGTATTTTGCATTTTGACGCTTCCAGTCAGCAAAGAATAGTTCTTGTGAAATACGGCCCGAATCGTGTGCCTCGGACGTTTCGGTTACATGAGCGATCCGTTCCAAATACGCACTACGCTAATTCGCATCAGCTCCCCAAGAACGCACTCAGTGCACCGACTACATGAGCAAATTCGTATCAGTGACGTCAAACGGATCTAGTTTGGCTCTCGGCTCGATGCGCATTACAAACGGAATAGCATACAAATGTGGCGCACTTCCGTAGCAATAGAGGTGACTAAATTAAATATTTATTATCTTATGTCTTTTTTGCATTTAATCTGCTCAAAACATTCTCAATTAACTTAACAAAAAAAAAGTTGAACATAAAGTTGTCTTGCTTTGACTCATTGGGCAATTGCCTCTCTTGATTCGTCTGTAGTGCTGTCAGAAAAATGTTTCAACTGAAATAATGTGGATATTTACTATTTGGTTTTCACTATATTTATTGTTGAAAACTTGACAAAATACCAACATATTTTTTTAATATTATTTCAAAGGAAGAAAATGAAAAAAATACCTATTATTTTGCATTTTAATGTTTCTTTTTGCGAAGAAATAGTTCCTGTAATACGTATCTTGGTCCTATTCGCTTCTAAGCCTCTTTCCCAGCGGATTTTGTTCGGACCGCCGATTCGTATTAGCAGGTGGATACATGAGTCGGTAATACGCTCCTGATTCGCATTAGCGGTGAATCCGATCGTGATACGTATTTGCTTTGCTCATGTAACCGCGGATCGGATCGCCGATTCGTACTAGCAGGTGGCTACATGAGTCGGTAATGCGTTCCTAATTCGAATTAGCGGCTAAATACGTATTTACTGTGCTCATGTAACCCCGATAATTGTCAATTTTAAGTGTGACATGGTACAGCCATGGATGAAAGAACCCACTTTTTCCAGTCTTGAAAGGAGAAAGAAAGGTTCTCCTTCATCCATGGTAGAGCGAATCAAGTGCCTAATTCAGTGCCAAATTGTAATGCCAAATTCAGGTCTTTGGACCAAATAAGCAATTTGGATCTATAGGTAGTGGCAGATTCAAAAATTTGGATGACATGCCTAAGCATTGGACATGTGCACTGTGTAGCAATGAGGTTCCGGAAATATCTTTAAAGGAATTTGAAACAAATATAGGTACCTACAACATTTTCGTCGGACTGTCCGATGTGGGACACAGCCACGATGTGGAACGTTCTAATACCACACATCACCTGCTTTTACTGAGAGGATCAGTTGGAGTCAGTAGGTAGAAAATGTGTATAACTATAACATTCTATGCTGAACATCTAGCTTTCCATAAAATTGAAGCCAATGATGGCTATTACTTGGCTATTACCTACTTGGGATATCCTGCAAGTGATGAAAAGATTTCAAAAGGAACCTACCTCAGCTTGGCTTTCCATGTGGCCTTTTGGTAGGTCTGGAAGGATGACCAGACCTTCATTGGTACCTGGGACATTCATACCTCAATCTGGAATAAAATGTTAAGCATAAATCACACTATTTGAAAATGCATCAACATTCAACAGCTGCTTTGCCCTGGGGCAGAGAGTAGGGGGTTTAGGGGTTAGGGAGCTTAAGCACTCAAAGCCAAAAAGTGCACACCTTACTTCCAAACCTTTCAGATTTGTATCCATCCCACCCCTGGAATCTGAAGGCTAGGTGAAACTCAAGACCCTTACCTAGGTGCATGTCAAAAAGACAACTTAGGTACCTTATCAGCTAAAACCACTTTTTATGCTTTATAGCATGCAAACAATCATAAAACACTGAAATGGTTGATTATTTTTTATTTATGACAAATGAACTTTGATAGCAGGCGTCTCACATGCTGCCACCCGTTTGTAAGAAGTCACCAGGGCTCTCCAGCTCTCGAGATGTCGGCACAAATTTCACTGTAGTTAGGTTGCACATTGGTAGATTGTAGGTTTGCATGTTGTACCTAGGTTTATAGTTAGTAGGTTAATAGGTTGGTAGGATGCAAGGCCCTATATAGAAGGTATGCTCATTAGGAGGATGCAGTGATTTCTGTGATGTCACTGGTAGTGGTAGGTGCAAACTGCAAAGGGTCAGACAGCCATAATGCAATCCTATGGGATATGATCCACCTTAAGGGCTCTCCCAGAGAGCTGCCACACTTCACACTGAGGCAAAAATTATATTACATGGAAGCTGAAATCAAAACAAACAACTAACAAGAAACCTATCTGGCATTTGTATGTAATTCTGACAGCTTACAATATTCAAACATTAACAGAGCACTGCAGCTGCTCACTTTATCTGCCTTTCATGGTATTACAGAATACAAATCCCTAGTCTGCACATGTGCGCTTGTCAAGTCAGGGACCACCAGTCAAGTGATCTGAGGCTGCAGCCTAGTCAGGATGCTGCAATGCCATGACATCACTGGTTGCACACCACACATCATGAAGACCGGGATGAGACAGCCCTGGGTGGGTTGTAGGTAAGGTTAGGTCAGATTAGATGGTTTTGTTCTGTAAGACTATTTTATAAGACAGTGAAGCAGAATTAGTGTAAATATCTCAACAACTAGCTAGTATAGCGACCTTTCGCAAACGGGCATGAGCATGCAAGTTGCCTGCTTTAAGAATACCACTGATATTCCTACTGTTATGTATACGCACCACTGCATAACTCGATTACTAACACAAGCAAAGCCGTATGGCACAATGAACCAGGAAGCTAAGGCAGAGGCCAGTTTTACCAACAGAAAAATAGCCACCTGCCAGCATTTTTTTGCCAAAGACCGCTGCTCTGCTTACATGCCCATCGTGTTTACGCTCAATATGTGAAGCAGTCTCAAGGCAAAAAATTACGGCGGGCAGCTATTTTTCTGTAGGTTAAACTGGCCTTGGTAATATTTTCTAAATTATTTGCCAGCTGACGCCATACCTACTGTGGCGATAGCAGAGCTTCTTTGTCAATGCTAGATACAAATGACTGAATATCTATCTAAATCTATTAATTTTTCGGCATTGGTAGCGTGGACTAAAACTATCCTAAATAGACTAATTTGAGTAGACATAAGTAGACTAATACCATTTTTTCCTGGTGTTCACGGGCACCGCACACTGCTGCGTGCGGTGTGTGCGGTACGTCCAGCAGGCGTGGGGGTAGGGGATGGGTAGGCGGCTCTGACGTCACGGCTGCGTGCGGTGGACGGTCCGCTGTGGCCAGTCCCGACCGGCCACAGCGGTCGCTGTGTGCGGTGACGCAAGGCTGACGTAGGGACGCAGTGGGCGGAGCTTGGAGGCTGTGTGCGGTCCGACCGCACACAGGGTCCGTGAACAGCCCTCTGAGTGCCATTTTAGGTGTTCAAGTTCATTTACTACTGTGTATGTGTTTATTATCAATCAAGGCTATAGAACTATGACGTTATACATCAATAAACATCATAGCTATCCACGGACGTATAAATAAACTGGACCCACAACGCCCACAACACCTGCACGCAATACGGACGTATAAATATAAACTGGACCTCCTATATTGCAGAGATTGAAGATGTAATAAACTGCACCTCTTATAGAAGACAGCGAAGCCGACAGGGCGCCATCTTGCGTTGCCAAAAACCGTGCTCTGAAAGGTCATCGAGCCAATACAATTATGTCTTTGTACAATTAGGTTGCCTAACTAAACGAATGATCGGATCGAGATGCTGATGGTACTGTTCGACGCGTAATGCCTTGAGGCAGGTGATGATGCATGTCCCAGGTCACCAGGTGTCACGTGGCGCGTGCCACGTGCCGACAAACTCGGGAAGGGCAAACATCTTTCAGCGACGCTTCAAAGCAATTAGCAAACGGAGGGAGGGATCGGCACAGCAGGGGTGGAACTTTATATCTCTTTGGAGGGGCCGGGACCCCCAATGCTCTCCAGCCCCCCCCCCCATGAAGACTTGAGCCTCTCCCCAACGTTTAAAGGCGCCCTCCGGAGACCAGAATAGGTAGGTATTCCGAGTCCCCAAGATCGATGATTCGATGGAGCCCATCAAGAGCCACCGGCGCCCACTTGAATGAAAACTACAGTCGCCCCATCCAAGGTCGATCTCGATGGTGCCTCTCTAGAGCACCCGTGGCCCTTCTGAAAATCACAGTCGCCCCATTCGAGATCGATGGCGCCGTCTTGAGAATCTGGCGCCATTCTGAAGATCACAGTCGCCCCAGCGCCGCCGTAGTCGCTGGCGCCCCTCAAGAGCCGGCGAGCCGCTGGCGCCCACCTCAAGGAGACTACAGTTGCCAGGGCTGCGGAGTCGATGGATTTTAGGGTGACTCCGACTCCGACTCCGACTCCGGTTTCAAAAGTCGACTCCGACTCCGACTCCAACCACGACTCCGACTCCGGACGGTTCTATTAAAATCCATATAAGGATATTGAAGCTCATAACGGAGACGTTTTTATCTTGCCTGAAACGATCCCTTGCGCGTTCCAAGGCTTTGCGTTGCAAATATGCGTTACAAATAACATGCAGAATTAAAAAGCAGTTTCTGGGGAATTCACATTCTGCTTCTTTCGCTGAAAACGTTCGTCCAAAACAGTAGCATGGCCTTTTTTCGACAAAATCTCATTTCGAGCGCAGTATCGTCAATCAGTGCCTGACGTTGATACATGCAGCGTTAACTCCGACTCCGGAGTCGGAGTCGGTAAGATTTTGGCGACTCCGACTCCGACTCCGACTCCGAGCAGAACTGTCGACTCCGACCGACTCCAACTCCGACTCCGACTCCAACTCCACAGCCCTGACAGTTGCCTCACCCAAGATCGATGGCGCCCCTTCGCAGGGCCTCTACTGGGGGGCCAAACCCCCGCAGTCACCGGCCTGCCCCCCCCCCCCCAGTCAGGGTAAAAATGTCACTTCCCGGGGGGGGCGGCAAAAGCGAAAAGGCAAAACGAGAGATTTATTGCGAGGCGTCAGTCCACATTAACCCGCGCCCCGTAGGGCTACCGGCGGACCCTACCACCCGTAGGGGGGGGGGGCCGTTTCGGCCCCCCCCCCCTAAGATCTCGGAAAGTTACCGGCCGATTTTCAAAATTCAAACGGCGTTTGATAGCCCTACCCGGGAACTACCTTGTGACCAAATTTCATTGACCTAGGTCAAACCGATGACGTCACAGGTCAGGTCAAAGGTCAGATTTTCACCGTTCACAGGCAATTCAAGAAATGTGCTGTGAAATCGAGTAAATTGGTAATTTATTTAAAACCATCGATGGTATATTGTTCGTCAAACACATACTTTGCTATCTGAGGTCACTGATACCAGGTCAGGTCACAGCGAGGTCAGGTCACCGGGGGTCACAATATGAATGTGTCGTGTGATACATGTTTTATGGTCCATTTTACATGATAAATGCGATTATGTGGGTTAGGCAGCCTTTGGGGCCAGCCTAGGTCACGTTTTGGTGAAGGTCAGGTCAAGGTCAGGTCAAATTAGGTCAAATTTCAAAGTTGATATTTTTGCATAAAATGGGTATCCATTCGATGCAGCTCGTCACGGGGAGTCTAATGGTGGTCTTTGTTTTGCTCTACGAGTTCTAGAATTGCCAAAAATTGAGTTTGAAAATTTGACGTCATCATTTTTGAACAGTTTTTTCACTATAACTTGGCCAAAAAACGAGGTATCGATCTGAAATTTGGTATGTAGATAGAAGACGGTAGGTACTATCACATATATTCCGTTTTTTTCGAAACTCAAAAAACTTTTTGGATTTTTTGGCTAATATATCCAAAAAAATGCTTTTTTGATTTTTTGGGATCAAAACTCAAAAATTTCAAAAATCCGAGATAGCAGTTTTGTAGCCCTGTCAATTCTACACCTTTTATGTCTTGATCATTTTTCTGTATCTTCAAAGCTGTAGGCCTGACAGGTCTTCTCGCGAAGGTCTTTTTTCGGTCGAAAATGACAGAACATGACGTCACTCTGACGTCATTTGTGGCCAACCTATCACAGCCTCTGGAAAAATTTTTGGTCACAATGTGTAAAATTGATGCCCAAAGGGGTCCTGAAAGTTTGGTGGCGATATCTCCAGCCGTTTAGGAGATATCGACCGAAAAGGACAGGGGGGGCCGTTTCGGCCCCCCCCCCCTACGGGGCGCGGGTTAAAACAAAAGCAAAGCGTAAACGAAACATGGATGCAATGTGAGCACATTGATACACCCGATTACCTGTTACTGCTTTCACGTCTTAAAGGGACCCTCCCACCTTCAAAAAAGTTTATGAATTGGCATGAAAGTGATGTCACTCGGTTCAGAAAGAGCGAAAACGAATATCTACCAAATTTCACCGAAAAATATTCACCGGTTTTCAAGATATTAGACATTTACTTTTGTTTACTTTTTGGGATCTCCGCTGTTCTTAGCGACTTTATTTGCAAGCAATAGTTTGGCAGCTGAAAGTGCGGCACTTGTTGCGCGCAAAGCAGCATATACCACCACGTGCTACAAAACGTTTTAGTCAAACATTTAAAAATCGTTAGATATATGCGCTGACGTCACACATTCAGAGGGGTATTCCTATGCATTAGCCCCTCTGAATCAAAATGCTGCAATTTTGAAATTCAATATTTCCGATTTAAGGCATTTCTCGATGTTGTGAGTGCCGAAACCGGTAATTGTGAGCCAGGGACCCCATTTTGGCTATCTCAACTCAAATCTAATGTTAAGGTGGGAGGGTCCCTTTAACCCTCGCCGGCACAGGGGGGGGGGGGTATGCAACCCGCCCCTAAGGTTTTTCGCGAATAACTCGCATAAAAAGCGGCCGATCGCGACGAAACTTGCAGTACCCTCGCATTGATCAATTTTACACCTACCCTAAAAATTTCATGACCCTGACCCAAATGACCTTTGACCTGTGACCTCTTTTCCGAGACCATGTTTGGCCGGAATCGCGATTCGGCGTATGTCGGCTCGCATTAGTCGCGCGTTTGCAAGCTTTTCGTGGTTTCAAACGTTCAAACATGTGATTTGATGTTGCTCCTATACATAAGGGTGGGTGTCAAGGTCACCTGAAGGTCAGGTCAGGTCATTGACCTTTGGTGACCTCGGGTGACCTCGGTTCACTTTTTCGAGTTTTACATGTTTCTAGGCTAGTTTTTTTTAGCTGAATTCGAATTTAGCAACCATTTGAACATTTACGAAGTGGTTTTGGTGCCTTCGTAACATGTTACGAAGCTGTCAGAGGCGGTTGACACATTACAAATACCCGTCACAACCCCTACCGGTTGACCTGACCTGACCTGACCCGACCTGGTCTAAATGCTTGAAGGCATCATCTCTGATAAAAACTAACACGATCTTCGTGATCAGCACCCCGGAAAACCAAATAGCAGCCACACTTTACGACTTTCTAACAGGTCCCGATTTTCCCGGTTTTCGGGTCATTGACCTGACCTGGAAGGTCACCCGATGACCTAGGACCTTAAAATTGGGTATCATCGGCTTCCTCTCGTGACGAGCAACACGCTCGCTTTTTCCGCGAAGCTCTAGCTCGACCAGGGCCCAGGGGCCAAACGCGAGGGGGATCGTACCAACTTGTGTACACAAGGGTACTTGTACTTGGCACAAGGGTACACAAGGGTACTTGTGTACCCTTGTGCCGTCGAAGGACGCAAATGGCCTGTGCCGGCGAGGGTTAAAGGCGTCGTCTTTACTTCTTTTTTTACCTGATACCAATCTTTTTTTCGCTCAGCAATAGGTACGTTACTTTTAATCTTTTCAGGCAACCTAACACCGTGTTCCGCATATTCTCTTTTACGTATCAATCCGTTGTTTCTGTCCTCGGGACGTCAATCTCTTGTTTCTACCTTTCGTCGTTACGTCATCCTCACTGCGCGACGTTCAACTTCTGGCTGGACGGTCACCGGTGGGCAGCGAAAGCAGTTCCTAATCGTAATGAAGCAGGCTCCCATTCTGAATGATCGCAAGCTCAGTTTGGTGGTCTGCCTCTGGGAACGGGAAAGACCAGTGTGGGCTACCAGAGGCCGACGTGGGTCCAGAAGCTGGCATTGGCCCTCAGGGCTCGGCGCCTGACGCTCAGAAACCGGCGGGGCCCATCAGAAACCGATGAAGCTCTCAAAAAATATATGCGTGCGGGCCTTCGGCTAAGGCCCACCGGATCCGTCCGTCCAGCCGGCGAAGGCCCACAGAAGTCGTTTGGGACTCTCAATAATCTAGGTACGTAGGGCCTCAGATACCATGTGTAGGGTCGTCGGAGAATGGTGCAAGGTGATGTAGGGTCCTTATGTACATGCCGGCATAGGCTCTCAGAGGTCGGCGTGATGCCCAGAAAGGTTAGTGTGGCTCTTTTCCGTCGGGAACTTACGTGGGGCTCTCAAAGGCTGGCAAGCCGCCTCAGCTATCAATAGGCCAATAGGGCAACAGACTACAGGGGCTGATTTCGAGCCGACATGATCAGAGTGGGCTCCTCAACTTTGCGAGTAAGCACGAGCACTGTGCATGGTCCTCAATCCTGTTTCAGGGTCCACTGTTGCCTTGACCCACCCATCTGCAAAAAAGGTGGTAGGTATACTTGTATATAAAAGACCACCTTTGCCGCTCGTTCTCGAATTCGCTCGTAATAAATTGCAAACATAAGGTCGATGTTCAGGTCGATTATTCTAAGAAAATATATGATTTGAAACGTTCTAACCGTACCTTGCACGAATCAGGGAAGCTAAAAAGCGCATACAATTAAGTGATGGCTCCCTTATCGCATTGCTCCAACAGACGGTAAATAACTTTTGAAAATACCTATCTCCAATTTTAGTGTTTTCTGAACCAAAATTTTGCGAGGAATCCGATGGTGTGGTCCCTGAAATCTGAAAAATTTCCATTTTGGAGATAGCACCTATTTTTTGAAAAGTAAATATTCGTCATGCACAAAAGTTAAATAAGTTGAAAATATAATGAGTGAATATTTATACTAACACTAGAATGTATCGAACATGAATTAGTGATATATTTTAGCTGAGATGACATTATATCTGCTCATACATGTACATGAATTAGTACATTAGTACCTGTGAAAGTTCCTCTGGCACTGAGGGCGTTGCAAAGTTGCAACATCTGAGGACTTCGCAGAGGTTTATTTATGACGTCATAGGTCAGTGACCTGACCTGACCTGAAACGTAGTTGAGGTCAAAAGATCCAGTTTGAATAAAAGATTAGGTATACCAAGTTTCAGCTGTCTACCCTAAGCGAGTTTTAAGCTATCGCGAAAAGCCCTATGAGGCGGCACCCGCCCCACCCCTTCTCGGCCGACGAGGGTTAATGTACTAGTTCATGTACATGTATGCGCAGATTTAGTATCATCTCAGCTAAAATATATCTCTAATTCATGTTCGACACATTCTAGTGTTGTTACAAAAATTAACTCATTATATTTTCAATTTATTTGACTATTATGCCTGGCGAATATTTATTTTTCAAAAAATAGGTGCTATCTCCAAAATGGAAATTTTTCGGATCTCGGGGACCACACTATCGGATTCCTTGCAAAATTTTGGTCCAGAAAACACTACAATTGGAGATAGGTATTTTCAAAAGTTATTTACCGTCTTTTGGGGCAATGTGTTATGCCAAAACGGGAGCAAGATTCTTACTGATAAACGGGAGTAGGTACCGTTAAGGTAAGTCGTTAACCCGCGCCCCAGTGGCGATCTCCGCCAACTTCGCCCTAGTGGGGGGGGGGGGGGCATATGTTACCACCCACCTCTAACTCAAAAACTAAGAGGGCTAGAAAAACGCGGTAAAAAGCAGTCGATAGCTCTTGCTGCGTACGTTTGAAAGTATTTCGGTCATTTTTCATCTTAGAGCAATATTGGGGTCACCAGAGGTCATCAAAGGTCAAAATTTGCGGATGTCATTATATTTTTCAGAAAACATGCCGTTATCTCAGGAACTATTATAGCTAGAAAAACGCTGGGAAAACCGATCGATAGCTTTTGAACTCTTCTTTTGATAAGGTCATCATCAAAAATGACCTCAGGTCAACGGTTTAGCCTCCAGAGGGCAAAAACTCCAAAAATAGCTGTTTTTAAGAAAAGTGTTTTTCGACAATAACTTTTGACTTAAGAGAGCTAGGTCATTTCTAATGCCAGAATCGTGCTCCTCTCGCCGAGACGCGTCGAATGAACTGTAATTTGACCTTGAAAGATCAACTTCAAAATTTGACCTCAGGTCAAGGTCATGACCTGACCGGAAAAGGTCATGTTGCATATCAGTCGATGCGTCTCGGCAAGACAAACACAATGAGGCCAACCCCAGCGTTCTATCTCTTTCCAATCGAGAGTTATTGACAAAAAAACTGTTTGTAGCCTCAAATGACCTCAGATGACCTTTCAAGAGGCTATCAGCAAAAAGACACGTTGGTCGTCACAGGTGGTCCAAATCATTGTTATCCTGAAACATTTGGACTGTTCCTATGCGTACACACGGATCTAGAGGCATTTTCGTTTTTCTCCATTGACTTATAGGTAATGGAAAGGTCACGCCACTGACCTGACCTTAGGTCACGCATATAAAAAAATCCGAGATATACAAATTGTAGGCACCCATAATATCATGTAATGCACCAAGTTTAAAACCTCTCTGACAAACACTGCAGGCTGGACATGATTGCAAACTTTTTTAGGCTTGTTCAGTTAACTTGACCTAGTGACCTGACCTGACATGACCTGGGGTCAAAAATTTCACACATTGTCCAAAATTGATGTACCAAAAGCTACCCCAAGCGGCGCGGCGCTACGCGCCGCGGTTTTTTATTTATACGAAAAAAACGCGACAGGGTGGTAACATATGCCCCCCCCCCCTAGGGCGAAGGTTAAATTGAACTCCGATGAACAGCAAAGCATTCATGAGGATGAGAGGCTGAAATGGTAAAAACCAGTAAAACGCCTTTTGGGCGAAGAACGAGCGAGCGAGATAGTGAGCCCTGCACGTGCAGAAGGGCGAGAGGGTACTTCCAACGGGCTTGTGCAAGGCACCCTTCTAACCTGTCGCTAGCGGTGTACCAAATTTGAACGCAATCGGCCCAGCCGTTCCTGAAATCTGGAAGCGGCATTCTGCACGTGCGCACGTGCAAACGGGGTCCAAAATGACTTTTGCACGGCACCCTACTAACCGGTTCCCAACCGTGTACCAAATTTGAGCACAATCGGCCCAGCCGTTCTCGAGATCTGGAAACGCCCCCTGCACGTGCGCACGTGCAGTAGCACCCTAACTGCAACACATGGGAATGCATTGCCTGGTGGGTGCCTACCTATATGCCAAGTTTCAGCGAAATTGCCCCAGTAATTACCGAGTTACTGAAATGGGAACAAATTTGGCACCTCTTATTGTTGTATTTTGCACGTGCAGTGGGGGTCACTCACATAGATAAAGAGTATCCGACCTTTGGTAGAAGGGATGCAGCTACCCTATAAAAATGACCGCAAGACAATCGCTCAAGCCGCTGCTGAGATATGGGCCTCTCAAAATCATTACTTTTGCAAAACTGCTTGAACACCCTTGACTTTTCACGTGGCACGTGCCACGGCGGTCACTGAGATGTATCAAAAGTAGTCAATTACGGGGTAGAAGGGATGGGGCTACCCAGCAAAAAAGACCGCAGGCCATTCGGTCCAGCGGTTGCTGAGATATAAGCCTCTCAAAAGCGTTACAGGCCGGGCCGGGCCGGGCCGGGCCGGGCCGCTCATACTGAGATTTTTCCGTTATATTAATAAAAAGACTCACTTCGCTCGCTGCACTCGCTCGCTCGTAATGACCGACTTAAAAGAAAAGGTGTAGCGGGTCCAAAAATTACGGTTTCTTTTTAATGTGATTATTTTACGGTCTGGTGGGGCAATGTGAGGGGGTTACAAGCCAATGGAAAGGCATGGGCCAGATGTCCTACTGTTTCCTATTTTCTTTTTAGTTTTCAAAAAAAGATCATGGTGTCAGGGCTGTGAATTGTGATGAAAAAAGTGGCCTAAATCCGGCGAGAAAACAGGATTTGGGGTACCCTAGGTTTGGCTCCTCGAGTCTTTGCCCCCCCCCCCCCCCCAGTGAAAATCTCTTATACGAGGCCCAGCAGGGTGCCCCTCAGGCACCCTGCTGAAGACAACAGTGGCCCCATCCAAGATCGATGGCGCCCCTCAAGAGCACCTGGCGCCCTTCTGAACATCACAGTCGCCCCATTCGAATTCGCTGACGCCCCTCAAGAGCCACTGGCGTCTAGGAGACTACAGTCGCCTCATCAAAGATCGATGGCGCCCCTCTGAAACCACTGGCGCATTTCCAGAGCACCTGCACCTTTCTGAAATATCACAGTCGCCCCAAACTGAGATCAATGAGCCACAGCCACTCAAGCCCTCAAGATCCACTGACGCCCCCTTGAGATTGTAATCGCCCCGCTTGAGACTTCCCTCGCCCCATCCAAGCCCAATGGTGATCCTTCGGAGCGTCAGGCGCCCTGCTGAAGACAACTGTGACCCCATCCAAGGTCGATGGCGCCCCTCTAGAGCACCTGGCGCCCTTCTGAAGATCACAATCGCCAATCGCCCCATCCGAAGCCGCTGGTGAGTGGCGCCCCTTAACCCGCGCCCCGCTGGGCTATTCAGCCATACGCGCCCTGCTGGGGGGGGGGGGCAGATTCTGCCCCCCTGTCTAACTTCCGAACCGATGTTCGTAGAAAGACGCGGTAAGCGGCAATCGAAAGCTCTCAACAAGACGGATCTTCAGAGCCTATTTTTTTGCTTAAGTAGGTCAGAGGTCAGGTCAAGGTCAGGTCAAGGGTACAAATTGCAAGTTTCTACAGTATCGGCCTTGCACCGTAGTTGCCGAAGAATGAACGGAGACTGATTGCCCAAAACGTGTTATTATGCTACCAAGGCAATATTCGTTGCATAAAAGTATCATTCAAAGGTCAAGGTCAAGGTCAGGTCAGGTCAGGTCAGGTCAGGTCAGGTCACCAAAAACAAAATGTAGGAAAGGGCATGTGTGACACATGTTTTATGGGCCATTTTATTCATAGAATTCAATAGGCACACTCAATAAGTAATATGGACCACATCTGGATGAATTTAAGGTCGAGGTCAGGTCAAAGTCAGGTCAAGTGAGGTCAAATTTTGAAGTTGGTTGTCAAGGCCTAAAAAGGTGCTATCTGATGCAGTTTTTCACGGCGAATCGAATGGTGCCATTTTGGTTTCCGTACGAGGTCTAGAACTTCCAAATAAATCAGTTAAAAAATTGTGTGTCGTGACGTCATAAAATTTTGAATAACTCCCACATTTTTGAACCGATTTTTCTAAAAATTTGTATGTAGGTGCGCATAGACCACTTTTCTGACATGTATTCCGGTTTTTTTGATACACTCAAAATTTTGGATTTTATGATTATTTTCCCAAAAAGTCAGTTTTTTAGAAGAAAAAAAGGGCCATAATCCAAAATTTAAAACAAAACTGAGATAGCCATTTGATAGGCAAAATAAAATCACGTATAACCTTTTTGTTACGTCTTGATTCCATTAAAAATGAAGTTGTTAGCGGTGTTTGAAATTTTGCCGTTTTTTTAGGCGAAAATGGCGAACATGACGTCATTAAAACGTCATTTTCTCAACAAATTTCCGACGGATTTTGCACAAATTTTCAGGGAACGTGTCAAATGATGTATGATAAGGTACTGAAAGTTTCACGTTGCTGGCGTAGTGCGTTTAGAAGTTATTGGCGAAAAACTGGAGGGGGCAGATTCTGCCCCCCCCCCCCTCTAGCGGGGCGCGGGTTAAGAGCCACTGGCGCCCACCTGAACGGAGAGTAGGTACACTCGCCCCATCCAAGATCGATGGCGCAGCACCTGGCGCCCTTCTGAAGATCACAGTCGCCCTATCTATCCGAAGTCGCTGGCACCCTCAAGGGTCACTAACGCCCACCTGTAAGGGACTACAGTCGTCCCATCCTAGATCAATGGTGCCCCTCCGAAACCACTGGCTTATTCAGCCCGACGAGATATCAACAAATGACATGTCACTCACAGACAGCTGGTTGCTATCAACACGACAAAAAAAAAAACGCATTCCTATGTCCATTTCTGTCCATTGCACACTCATGTACACAAGGCTTCCCACAGGACGCAGTACACCGAAAGTTTCATCGAATCTTTTCCTTCCCCTCTACGTAGCAACACTGGCAGCAGCCAGTGCTGAGCCGTGGGAGCCCGATGGGTAGGGAGTGGTGGAACATCAATCTGCCCCCGAGTGTACTTTGCAATATAAAGTGAAAACCGTTCTATGTTTTGAGTTTCGCCAGACCATTCGACATTGCCATGTAACTTGTTTTCCTAATCATATACGCATGCGCAAGGGGTCTGCCGTCCATTTTCCTTTTCCAGTCACGCAAGGTCAGTCAAGGTCTTCTGGTGTGAAAGCCTGCGGTAAGCCAAGCGTATGTTTCAGTCGCATCAAAAATTTCTTTACGTCCTTACAACGCCCAAAAACATGTTAAATATCCTCATTGGGCGCAAAGCATTAAGCAATGATCACACATGCCAGACTCTTTTATTTTCATCCAATGCAGTAGGGGAGAGGCGGGAGATTCGGGACTTTTTCACGCCGAATCCGATGGTAATGGTTATATGTGACCCCAAGTCACTATGCTGGTGATAAGTGTGTATTGAAAGCATAGAAAATCGTTTATACCATACATAACTAAACGAGGGCTAAGAAAAAAGTCAATTTTTCAACTTTTTATTTTTGACATAAAAATGCACTTTTCTAGACGAGCTTTGTCCCAGGAATCTAGTGGTGCCATTTGTTTTCACATGCGATGTTCAGAAGTGCCTCGAATTCACGAAAATCCTTATGACGTCACCATGCCCTATGCATGTTGGAGCTATTTTTTACGATTTGGGGGTCAAAAATCAAGATGGGTCTCAAATTGATGCAGCCGAATGTACCGAAAGTTTGGCGTCGATACGTCAAGCGGTTTGGAAGTTATTGCAGGAAAATGGGAGGGGGGGCTATAAATAGCCCCCCCCAGTGGGACGCGGGGTAGTGGTGTGGTTATGTGTGGAGAAAAACACTCACTCTTTTGGGGAGTATAGGGACACACGCAGGAGTAAAGGAACAGACACGAGGCTGAATTGGAACACATAAAAATGAGGTAGGGGAGAGCAGGGAGAGTTGTATCATGTCCAAGTTGTATCAGGGCGAATTGTGCCAAACTTATCCAATAGATGGCGCTCGTGACACGACCAGCCGACGAGGTTTTCCGGGCGCCATCTTTGCATGTTCTGTCGTGTGGCTGGGTGGACGCGTCTCGAGGTGAGAGCCGATTTTATGTTTTTAATGTCATTCTAAAAAATAAGTTGCAAGAAAATGTGTGTTTTGGGCATTTAGATGTACACGAATTTGGAAGATCTCCGTAGCGGTGGTGAGGGTAGGTTCTAAGGCTGCGTGAGTGAAAATGGATTTCTCCAGCTGTCCGCTGTTTTTGAGCACGAGGATGTTTTTCCCAAGATGGCGGCGAGGTACATGTTGTATCAAAGCCGGGTGGGGTATGTTGTAACATGTAGGTATGTATGTATGTATGTATGTATGGGTATGTTGCTTTTGATCGCGAAAGCTAAGCCCTGGCTCGCGTTTGTAGGTAGCTAGTCAATACTCGTTCCATTTCGGCACAATGTGTTGGCTTCTTTGCTCTTAACGGGCCACTTTTGCGTCTAGTCTGTTGATGTTTCGTTCGTTTCGATGTTTCTTTCGGATTGACCTAAGTTTGGTCTAATAAAAGTGAAGCCTTTGAGCATAACATGGTATTAACCCCATTTAATGATGTTGTTATGTTCAAAACCAGTAGCAAGCACACTCCCTGAAACGTGAAATAGTGATACAAATTACCCCACCATGTGATACAACTCACCCAAGCCATGGGGCAAGTTGTATCAAAAACATTGTTCTATTCGGCAGACCGTAGAAGAAAAACTGGTAGAGGTAGCGGAAAGTTAGGTACTTTGCACAAAAAAAGCAGAAGAATCAAGGAAGGAGATAGTATGGAAATAATGAGTTTATCACGGATAGTTACGAGGTTATGGGTCTCGGAGTAAAAACTGATACAACCCACCCCACTCCTATTGGGACAAAATTTTTATCTCGAATTATTTCTCTTTCTATGTCTAGGCAATCAATTGATACCTACTTGGATCTTATCTTCACTCACACCATCTGCTTCGTTTAAGCCGAGATTGTCTTTCACGATCACGATATTCCCATAAATTGCACATTTTCTTACAAGCGTAAGACTTTCTGGTCTTATAGCATTACGCGCAGAGCTTAACCCTCGCCGGCACAGGCCATTTGGCGTCCTTCGACGGCACAAGGGGGGGGGAGGGGTTAGTACGACCCCCCTCGCGTTTGGCCCCTGATCGAGCTATAGCTTCGCGGAAAAAAACGAGCGTGTTGCCCGTCACGAGAAGAAGTCGATGATACCCAATTTCAAGGTCCTAGGTCATCGGGTGACCTTCCAGGTCAGGTCAATGACCCGAAAACCGGGAAAATCGGGACCTGTTAGAAAGTCGTAAAGTGTGGCTGCTATTTGGTTTTCCGGGGTGCTGATCACGAATATCGTGTTAGTTTTTATCAGAGATGATGTCTTTAAGCATTTAGACCAGGTCGAGTCAGGTCAGGTCAGGTCAACCGGTAGGGGTTGTGACGGGTATTCGTAATACGTGTCAACCGCCTCTGACAGCTTTGTAACATGTTACGAAGGCACCAAAACCACTTCGTAAATGTTCAAATGGTTGCTAAATTCGAATTCAGCTAAAAAAACTAGCCTAGAAACATGTAAAACTCGAAAAAGTGAACCGAGGTCACCCGAGGTCACCAAAGGTCAATGACCTGACCTGACCTTCAGGTGACCTTGACACCCACCCTAATGTATGGGAGCAGCATCAAATCACATGTTTGAACGTTTGAAACCACGAAAAGCTTGCAAACGCAAGGCTAATGCGAGCCGACATACGCCGAATCGCGATTCCGGCCAAACATGTTCTCGGAAAAGAGGTCAGAGGTCAAAGGTCATTTGGGTCAGGGTCCTGAAATTTTTAGGGTAGGTGTAAAATTGATTAATGGAGGGTACTGAAAGTTTCGTCGCGATCGGCCGCTTTTTACGCGAGTTATTCGCGAAAAACCTTAGGGGGTGGCATCAACCCCCCCCCCCCCTGTGCCAGCGAGGGTTAAGGCCATTGACCTTAGATGAACTTGATTCCTTTTTTCGAGTTGGGTATATAAGTATAACGCCAACTAAAGAAACTCAAGATTGCAAAACGATGCTTATCTTTTAATTACTTTTAAAATACGCAAAGCTTTCGGTCACATACGACCTTGATCACTGTGTTTCAAAATGTTTCACAATCTATGAGAAAAAAGCTTTTTAATGGCCTCCTTACAATGAAATACCAAATGATGACATAATGAAATAATTATTGATGATTTCGACCACAGGTCATTATCAAAATAAGCCAGACAGAACTTTTGTCAGACACAACGGGAAGCTCACAAATATCGGCAGAAAATTCACATTTTCAAACATTCCACGTGAACACATTGCAAACCACCATGTTGATGCTTCAGAGCATCAACATGGTGAGTAACCGTGTTTATGTGACAACACCATGGAGTTGATAAGCGGCAAACTCGCGAGACGGGCTGTGAGTTGGGAAATTTCGAATGAAATCGGACACTTGGAGGCCTTCTAGATGGCCAGCAGAGCGCTGTGGGACTTTGTCGTGCGACGTAAATGGCAGGGCGGCGGCGGCGTGTCGGCACCGACAGCCAGATCCGCCGACCGATTCCACTGCTCCGTCCGCCGCGGGGGCACGAACCGCGGGCGGCGCCGACTGGAACACGGACCGACCGGCATTCTCAGCGGGCAACAACACCATTAGTTCGACCGGGAGGCCGCCTTTGGCGCAATCTATGTACTTGTAAGTGGGTGTAATTTGCCGTGCTGTGGTCGGGCCGCGGCGCCATCGGTCCGGAGGAGTGAATGGTCCGCCAGACGGGGCGATACGCTCTGCACGGTGCGGCCGCCAGCTATCGGCAGCCGGCGATCGCCGGGCCGGGACGCCGCCGGTCACGACACGAGACACGGCCAGGCGGGAAGGTATGCTCACCAGCCTCCGAGTCTCGTCGGACGATGGAGGCCAAACATGCACCTACTGCATCTGCACAGGACTATAAGGTACGAGTACATTCCATAGCGCAAGTGACTGGGGGTGACGTCACAGGTCAGGTAGAAGTAAAATTATCAGCATTTAGGCATGCTTCCACATTGAGCTCTAGCTGCTGCTTAACCCGCGCCCCACTGGGGTCTGCGTATAACACGCCCTACTGGGGGGGGGGGCTATTCATAGCCCCCCCCCCCTCCTAACTCCGAAACTACTGGGCCGATCGTCAAAATTCAAACGCCGTCTGATAGCCCCAGAAAAAAATGTCGAGCAAAACCTAATTTCATTGACCTCGAGGTCACCGATGACGTCACAAGTCAGGTCAAAGTAAAAATTATTAGCACTAGAATACAGGTTTACGCGATAACTGTACGTTTGGATAGATATTGTTGATGGGGCCATTAGTTTGGTTGTCAAAACTTGTATGTTTATATAAGTAGGGTTGTGTTTGGTAGTTACTTACCTGCATTGTACCTATAGAAGGTAGGCATAGCTTTTCTAGGAGCACTACTGATCCGAAAGTTTGCTCGCTTCGCTCGCTTGATGATTGTCACATGTATTCGCGAGCACAGCGAGCGGGCAACTGCCGACCGGTCAGCGGTCCCGCTCGAGCGGGGCCGCAGGGGCGCGTCCAGGTACACGTAAGTGGGGATGTGACAATGATAAATTTATTTTATTTACCGGTGAAACCTGTACCAAATACCTGTACCTGCGCCTATACCCGATCCTAATCGCAAACATCGCAAACCTGTATTCTTGATATCCACCATATCCACAGAGTTGACTTCCCGAGCTGGCTCTCATCGTTTTCACTCAGTTTTGCAAGCGAAGAAAATGAGCCTACCGCGCGTGCTCTCTGCTCGGCGCCGGCCTCGGCAAGCCTGGGGCAGAGATGCACGCGCTGACGCCGCACCCCTGGTCCGATTGCGCCCATCTTTTGATACGATCGTCCGCCCCACCCAAAGTTTGTGCCCAGTAAATTTCACGTCGATACGCGGCGCCGTTCCGGCGCTTTAAGACACATAAGGCTGACGGACGCAGACACGACTTATAATTTATTAAGTAAGATTTTACTTGTATTATTTGGATCCTTACCCATACCCTACCCTGCCCATACCCTACCTGCCCATACCCTACCTGCCCATACCCTACCTGCCCATACCCAATTTCTATCCTATCCTACCCATCACCTAACCATACTCTGCACTGCCCATACCCTGCCCTGCCCATACTCTAACACTGCCATTATCCTACCCTGCCCATACCCTACCCGGCCCATACCCAACTTCTACCCTATCCTACCAGTCACCTAACCATACCCTACCCTGCCCATACCTACTCTGCCCATACACTACTTAGTACTCATACCCTAGATGGCCAGCTTTCGGTATATTGATCTGAGAGTAAGAATGCTTTGTTGCTGAGTCGATCCCTAACGGTACGCCAGCTCGTTAAAATGTAACATTCGCAGCCCTCTCGGCGGTTGCCGGCTGGCCGAATGCTACCTAGGGACGATTCGGGCGAAAAACTATGTCGCTGACCGGCCGCGAACTATCCGCCTTCGGATTAGGAGACTGGCATCTTATCCACTCGGCCGCGCCGTCAGCGGCTGAGCGGCGAGTATTAGACAAATATAAAGCACACGGTAATATTACCGCGCCGGTGCCGCGTTCAAGCCCGGCCGCCGCCGCTCAACCGGTAAAAATGCGTCGAAAACGGTATAATCATTGCTCTGTTTCTTAGAGCCCTTGATGACTTTTTGAAAATATTTTGGGTGGATATTGATCAGAAAAGAGTGCTCTTTCAATACATTAAGGACTTATAGCCATAAGTCTACGTTATCAATATATTATGATGTTGTAAAGGTGAGCGTGCCTGTTTCACGTAAAACTCGCAATTTGTAAGCGTTTAATTATAAAAATGTGCGAGTGAATGAGCAAAAATATATGTTTTCTGAACAGTTCAGATCCTCTTGTAGTCCGTGAAATGCATCCGGTGTCATTCCAATGCATCGTTTTCAAATGCCAACGTTTTTCCTGAAGTGTGTAAAAAATGCCCGTTTTCTCGAGATTAGAGGCTATTTCTTTGCACGTGACATATACCCAAGAAAAAAACTTATTGCATACGATAGGCCCATCTCTTCTGTATCCATCAGTGAAAACCGCATGTCGCTGCGACTTACGGTTACCGAGATATAAGCTCGGGAAAGGAGCGCTGCAGGCCCGATTTTCGCCCGTTGGCGGTTTTCGCCGGCCACGTGTTAAGCCTATGGGAGCACCCTTTTGCACGTGCCGACGGCGCACCCCTGATCCGATCACGCCCAAATTTTAATACAAAGGCCGCCCACGCCCACAGATTCGGCATGCCAAATTTCACGTCGATACGCGGCGCCGTTCCGGCGCAATAAGACACATAAGTCATGACACACGGATGGATGGAGAACGCACGCACGGACGACTTATAAATCATAATATAGACTAGATGGCCATGTTTGCGCGATAACTGTATGGTATTTAATTGATTTACTGGTTCTGTAGTGTGTACCAAGTTTAAGAGAAATTGGCCCAGCCGTTCTTGAGATAGGAAACTGCTCCTTTCCAGGTGTGTACGTGCATTAGCATTTAGCACCCTACATATGGTTTTGTGTCGTTCGATACGTGCCCGTGGACAGTCCCAAAATTCAGCACAATCGGCCCGGTAGCGGCTGAGTTATTGCAAGAATAAATTTATTTTATTTACTGGCGAATTCCCCTGGCGAGAGGTGCCTTCCGCTACCGTTTGTTGTCAAAGGTTCATTGGCCTGCCTGGGCCTGCCTGCCGAAGCCACCGATCCGATTTCGTCGGAAAATACGCGTAATGTTATCAAAACACGGTCGCATGCTTGAGTCATTTTCACAAAAGTTTATTGACTTTTCGATAATATTTTGGGTGGATATTGGTCAGAAAAGAATGCTCTTTCCGAATATGCAGGTTTCATAGCCATTGATCAGCGTTTTCAATACGTTTTGATGTTGTAAAGGACATCGCGTTCTGCGCGAAATAGATTTTCAAATTAATTTTTCATTATTAAGGAAATGGTACGGAGCATCAGTTTTTGTTTGCTATCCTCTGATTACACATACATTTGTCTGCAAAATGGTACCACACCGATTTCATTCCGTCAAGCCGTTTTCCAGCGGCATCGCTTTTCTTCCCACAATGCACGAAATCGGTCATTTTTTCGCAACTGGGGGTGCTGTCTTGCACGTGACGCGTGCTATACTATGAAACCACATCAATACGATAGGTCCATCTCTCCTCTACCCATCAGTGGCAACCCCACCTCGCTACGGCAATCTGTCGCCGAGTTTTGGGCCCGGGAAGTGGGCGCCGCAGGCCGGTTTTCATCCGATGTTCGTTTTGACCGTTTGCCATGTTAACCCTATGGCGCACGCGAGCGCGTGCTGACGGCGCACCCCTGGTCCGATCACGCCCAAATTTTAATACAAAGGCCGCCCACGCCCACAGATTTGGCATGCCAAATTTCACGCCGATACGCGGCGCCTTTCAGGCGCAATAAGACACATAAGGCATGACGCATGGACGGACAACTTATAATTCATAATATAGACTAGATGGCCATGTTTGCGCGATAACTGTGCGTTTTGATAGATATGTTTAACGGGGGCATTAGTTTGGGTGTATGCGGTTATATTTTTATTTGTATGAGCTAGGTGAAGTTTGACATTTGGTTTTAATTGAACTGTATGGTATGCTGGTGCTGATTACCGGGTTGTTTGAGTCTTTCGGATGTTGGGCCCTTATGCACTCAAACTTAACATACACTACAATACCCTACCCTACCCAGGATTGATGGATGGATACACGCGATAACTGTACGTTTCGATTGCTATTGTTCATGGGGCCATTAGTTTGATGTATGAGGTTATATTTTCATTCGTATAAGTTAGGTGAAATTTGATACTTTAAAGTGTGCTGGTGCTGATTACGGGTTGTTTGAGTCTTTCGCATGCTGGCCCCTTATGCACTCAACCTTGCCATACGCTACACTATCCTACCCTACCCAGAAGCTCTACTCAACACATACCAAACCATACTTTACTTCTTGCCTTACCCGTAAGACGCTGGTTGTATCAGTCACCACCGCGACTGAGAAGATGCTGTCGGAGAATCCAGCGCAGCGCTCGTGCGTCCTCTTGCCTTCCTCGGGGCTGACACTAAGTCATGTCGTGATAAGAAGTGGAAGCAGATGCAGTGGGCAGGTGACAGCACATGACATGTTTCTGCAACGCAATCAAATCTAGTGAATACAACAGTGAAATACTTACGTGTCGCTCTGTGTGGCTATTAGCTTTTACCCCGCAACCCGCCACGTGGAGGCTGCCACATCGGATTGCGTCTCTATTTAACGCCCGAGACCCCTCACCGAGTGCAGAGCGCACACCTCTGGTGAGGGAAGACACGGCGGCCGTGGGCAGCGGCAATAAGGCCCCCCGAGAAGTACTCGGTGTGTGCTACTCGCAGCCGATTGTATAGCTGGGGGCAAACGCCCATTGTTAGATGTGCTCTCAAATATCAAAATATATCATCAAATATCAAATATATCATCAGAGCATATCAAACATGTTTTATAACATGCCACTCAATACATTGATTTATCCTCAAAATATAAGTTGCGCTCGCGCATTGGAGGTCACCAAAGCCAGTTGCGGCATTATGTTAAATGTGTAAATTTTCCACTTGACGGCGCATTGGCTCGCCAGGATTTATCCGTCCTGCATCACGGTCGGCCGGCCGTTTTCTCCTCGTTGCTCCTCGCTCCTCCTCTCCGCGTTGCTCGTAGCGCTCTGGCTACCCGTCGCCTCTGCGACCCGTTGATCTACCGGCCATCACCTCGGCCCATCACCTCCGTGTACACCACATTGGGTGTTGCGCCCTGGCCACCTCTGGGCAGCGCGATCCTCAGATCCGCCGGCCGGCCGACCCGCGATGCAGCCACGTACAGCTGCCCGTGACTGAACACTGGCTCCTCCAGGAAGACCGCGACCCGACCGAGCGTCTGCCCCTGGGCTTTGTTCACCGTCATGGCGAAACCTGGCCGCACGGGGAACTGGCGACGCTCCCAGCGGAAGGGAAACGCGTCATCCGGGGGCTGGAGTGGAAGCCGTGGAATAAGCACTTGCCTTCCGGCGTTTTTGCCGCAGGCGATAGTGGCCTCCATGAGTCGCGGGCTGATGATACGACCAGCGATTAGTCGCGTGCCATTGCACAGTCCGTCAGTGGCGGACAGATTACGAAGTAGCATGAGTGGCATGCCTGGCTTTATCATCAAGCAGTGAGGTGGGAAGCCGGGAGCGCACAGAGTGTTTAGATACTCATGTGGAATATCCAGCTGCTCGGCCTCCTCCACCAGACTGTCGGCGCTCAGCAGGCGGACGGCCTCTCCGGGGAAGCGCTCGGTGACTGCGGCGTTCAGCTCGTCGACCCGAGTGTTTCGCGGCGCGAGCACAGCCCGCGACGCCATCCACTCCCGGTCGCCGTGTCGCCCTGCCAGGTCATCAAACACCCAGTCAATGACAGCGTCGACATCGGCGTCCATCACCAGGTGCGGGGGCAGCTGAACAAACCCATCCTCGGGGCCTTCTGCGCGTCCCTCTCCCAGCTCGAGCAGCCAGTCACAGAACGCCCGCAGCTCTGGACCGTCCGGCCCGGCTGCCCGCCGCGCCCGCATGTTCTCCAGCAGCGGCGCCACAATGAAGTGACGCCACAGCGCTGACCGCCGCAGACAGGCGTCCACCACCTGTGCGCGGGTACCGTGCCTGAAACGGACAAAAATATGCATATAAAAACGCGCCGAGACGGCCACTTATGCTCAGAAATGGCTGTTTAGCCGGCGCCCTGGTGGGGGTCTAAGCCACAGGGGAAAAACTAAAGCATTAACATTTTGCGGGAAACGTTTTTCTGCGAAACTTTCTCATCAAGGTTGTACTGTCGATTTTATCTGCGACGCATTCCGCTCGTTGAGACGCGTCGAATGAAGTATAATCTCACCTCAAAAGACCGACTGCAAAATCTGACCTAGGGTCGAGGTCGTGACCCTACCAGAAAATGTCATGTGTCATAACTGTCGATTTGTGTCGTTTAACTGAATCCATCTAACTAACGTGTTTGCATCGTTCTAACATGTTTACCTAAAGTTATCGCAAAAAATGCTGGATGACCCGTCTTAATCTTAATCTGGAGACCCGTTGACCTTATGTGACCGGAGATAAGAAATAACTCATACGATGCACATTTGATCTATTATCGGCCATAACAAATTTAGCTCAAATTTCTTTACTGGGCTCACTGTGTGGGCGAGTGTGAGTGTAAACTGGCGAGTGTGGTCAAAAAGCCCCTCCCACCAGGGCGAAGCTAAAGAAACCACAAAGCATGCGGTCTACGATCAATCCGCTGCGGCAGTATGTTTACGACGCTGGCATCGATATAAATCAGTGAATACGTTCTGAAGGCATAGCGGTTGAATGTTCATGGCTACGACTTAGTTCACATGTTAAACTGTTAACTGCAGTAATGCGATTGCGCGGAAGAGCATTATATCAGTCGTATTCAATTACACTAAAAATAGCAAACGTACCACAGCTATTTTTGGATACACATTTTTTTTTTCTCATACACACTGAATGCCTGTTGTTGCTAGTTACCTGATGACTGGGAGAATTTGGCGGAAATCCCCGCCCAGCACGAGGACTTTGCCGCCGAACGGCTCCTCGCTGCCAGTGACGTCACGCAGCGTGCGGTCGAACGCCTCCAGGTGGTGACGGTGGGCCATGGGAGCCTCGTCCCACACGATGAGCGCCGTCCGTCGGATGAGCTCCGCCAGCGGGCTCTGCGCGCTGATGGCGCACGTTGATGTCGCGTCCACCTGCAGCGGTGCCTTGAATCGCGAGTGGTATGTGCGCCCGCCGTCCAGCAGAGTGGCAGCGATTCCACTGAAGGCCACAGCGAGCGCTACCAGACCCTGAGAGCGCACCGCCGCCAGCAGCGTGTTGAAGACGTACGTCTTTCCGGTGCCGCCAGCGGCGTCCACGAACACGGCCAGCGGACGCCGCCCGTCGACGGCCGTCATCACCAGGTCGAAGACGTGGCGCTGCGGCGGCAGCAGAGTGGGCAGCTGGATGGCCACCTGGTCTCTGAGCGCTGCTGCGTCATACTCCAGCTCCTCCTGAATGAGCCGCGGCAGCTGGCGCAGCTCGGCGGCCTGCTGCAGCTCAGCCGCTTGCGCCCGCTGATCGGGCGTCACCTCCGGCAGACCGAAGTCTCGGAGCTCTTTGCCGGCCTGCTGTAGCTGCCGCTCCAGGTCCACCAGTGTTAGTGCAGCGCGCAGCTCGTCCGGCAGGTCGCGATGACGGCGGCCGAAGTCATCAGACATGGCGTCCAGGTGACGCCTGAACAGCTCTGACGGATCGGCTGGTGCACAGAAGAGCAGCAGCGTCACGAAGAGGCGCCGGATTTGAGCCGGCATCTGTGCGTGCGCCGCGTCCTCCATCGTCACCTCCCACTCGCGGTCGTCCTGCAGAAGGCCGCGCAGACAGCACGCCTCACGATAGGTGGCACAGACCACGCCGTCCACGGTGCGCAGCTCCTCAAAGGACGCCGCCCCCGCGACGTGGTGCAGCAGCACGCGGAGGTAGAACACGTCGCCGTGACGCGGTGAGAGGCTCACCACGCGGCCGATTGCCTCTGCCGCCTGCTGTTGGCGCCTCTTGCGCCACACCTTCTGGCCGGCCTGCCAGGTATACCGGGACGGGAAGTCCGGGTAGAGCAGTCGGCGGCAGTCCGGGTCGGCGGCGGCCGACTCCCGATTATACTCCAGCCAGGCGGTGAGGTGGGTGCGTCGGGCGGCCTGGGCCGCCTGCCGCTCCTGTCCCGGCTCGAAGTACACCAGCTGGTGGTCCTCGAGGTGCACCTGTAGGGCGACCACGTTCGGCTGCCGCTGGCTCATCGGCATGTCGAACAGACGCCAGCAGGCCTCACTGGCGCCGATCGAGCGCATGTCCTGGTACTCGGCGATCTCGTCATCGCCGCCGATCAGGTTGTCAGCGCGCACCATCTGGCGGTCCGGGCCCTTGTAGATGTACCTGAAAAGATACTTCACACTCTGCACCGAACAGCACACCTCCACGTTCACGTGCGCCTCATATTTTAGGGACAGGTATGGAGAGAAGGGTACCACCCACTGGTTGGTGATGAGCCGTCCGTCACGCACAAACTCCTGGCCGCCCTCGGCCGCCGGTCGCCGCCTGTAGACAGGGTACGGATGGTCATCCCGCCACTCTGTCGCGTTGGCGAACGGCTTGGGGAAGCCCTTGGAGCAGCGGCCGCCGTCCATGCAGGCGGCCGTCGGGTTGGCGGCGCCGCACTGGCGATGTACCATGGTACTCACCACGATCTCGTGCAGGCGGCGCGCCTGGTCTGACCTGGCCGGGTCGGGCAGTTCCGCGGTGATCACTGCGTCTACATCGTCGGCAGTCCGCGGGCGGTCCTCCTGCCGGACGATGACCAGGATATGGCCGTGCGGCAGACCTGCAGGGAAAGTAAATAATGTTTTAAGCGGCGTTTGAGATAGAATAGGACCTTAAAAAAATTTACTTCAGGTCAAAGTCATAACCTAACGGGTGCATGACCAGTCAAATACGTTGAATGAGGTAAAATATTAACCTGAAAAGTTTACCTCAGGTGAGGGTAACGACCTAACAGGAAAGGGCAATGTTACTTATCAATCGATCATAGACGGTGAAATTCACACAATTCAGGTGCTTTCATTGCTCTGCCATGCATCAAGAAAAAGTTAACGTCGGAAAAACGCGGTGGTGACCTTTTTATGAACCAACATGACCTTTCGGGCCACTGCTGCCGCTGGCCATAAGCTGCACTTTGCTCATTGCAACTGGGCAGATGTTGCGATTCTGAAAAAAAAATCTTGCGGTTTTGACTTGTAAGTTCGACCTGACCTAAGTGACCTGAGCGCTAAAATTATGCACACGACGTAAAATTGATGCATGATGAGCTGTATCGGTTGCCTTCACACTCCCTCCTCCCCCCCTTGCCCCCCCCCCACACACACACACGAACACAAACCTTTAGTGCCTACTCACCTCGTTTTTGGAACTCGACCACCATCAGCATGGAGACACAGCGTCCGAAGATGCCGCTGGTGGTGAGCTCCTTCAGCAGGGCCTTCAGCTTTAGGTGGAACACCCTGGCCACCAGATCGGGGCGGGACTGCGCATCCTGGCCGGGCAGGAGCGCCGCCTGGATCTCAGGCCAGTTTGGGTTGCAGGTGAACGTCACGAAGTACGTCGGCCTGCCGTACACTCGCACGATGGCCATGGCGTCTTGGTACCTGATACATTGAGACAAAGGTGAAACACCAAATGAGGAAATGAAGTATCGCAAAAATCCTATCTGAAGGCTGACATATACACCTATCACAACGCGACCAACTGATTGGGGGGAGAGAGAGGGGGATGAGATTGTGTGGCTCTTTGGAATTGTGGCCTTTCGTGACCTCACGACACAAATGTGACGTCATCAGTATTCAAAATAGAGCCCTTCCGTTCTCGAGAGCCCAGAATATCCGTAGTTTCATGAACACGGTCATATCATGAAAATTTCATGACCCTGACCCAAATGACCTTTGACCTGTGACCTACTTTTCGAGACCATGTTTGGCCGGAATCGCGATTCGGAGTATGTCGGCTCGCATTAGCCGCGCGTTTGCAATCTTTTCGTGGTTTCAAGCGTTCAAACAATGTGATATGATGTTGGTCCCAGGCATTAGGGTGGGTATCAAAGTCACCTGAAGGTCGGGTCAGGTCATTGACCTTTGATAACCTCGGCTCACTTTTCGAGATTTACATGTTTCGAGGCTAGTCTTTGGAGCTGAATTCGAATTTAGCGACCATTTGAACATTTACGAAGTAGTTTTGGTGCCTTCGGATTTCGGAGCATGTTATGAAGCTGACAGAGACGGTTGACACCTACCACGAATACCCGGCAGAACACCTACTGGTTGACCTGACCTGACCTGACCCGACCTGACCTTAATGCATGAAGACATCATTGCGATCAAAATTAATATGCTATTCGTGATTAGCACCCCGGAAAGCCCCATAACAGCCACACTTTACGACGTTCTAACAGGTCCCGATTTTCTCGACTTTTGGGTAATTGAACTGACCTCAGAGGTCACCATTTGACCTATGACCTTAAAACCTGGTACCGTTGGCTTCGTCTCGTGACGACCTACACGATGTTTTTTTCGGCGAGGCTCTATCTCAATTAGGGGCCAACCGCGAGGGGGGTCGCCCCCCCCCCCCGTGCAGTCGAAGGACGCAAAATGGCCTGTGCCGGCGAGGGTTAACGTCGTCAGTATTCAAAATACAGCCCTTCCGTTCTCGAGAGCCCAGAATATCCGTAGTTTCATGAACACGGTCATATCATGAAAATTTCATTTCATGATACACATCATATCATAATGCATCTATGATGTGTACCAAAAACGGTGGCAACAATTTTTGAGATATTCACGAAAAATCCCAGCGGGGCGGGGCTGTTCAAATTCACACTACCCCCCCCCCCCCCCAGCAGGGCACGGGTTAATCATTTGATTCAACAACCGATTTCTACATAATAAGCAATGTAACGCGCTCGTAAATAATTCACCTGCGCTGGTAGTACCGGGGCCCGCCGGTGAAGGAAGCCGGCAGGATGACACGCTGACCGACGCGGTCTCCGCCGGCCAGCTCCCTTTCGGCGTCCCCCGGCAGCGCGTCCTGGAGGCGCTGGTACAGCTCGGCACGCAGGCCGGCCTGGTTCCGAGCCAGGTACAGCAGACGCTGGGTCTCTACGCGCGCAAAAGCCATGCACACGTACTCCTGAAACAGGCGTCCTGCGCGGAACAGTGAGTCATCGAGGTCGGGTCGCAGCTGCAGCCGATGAGCGTAGTACTGCATCAGCGTCACGCCCCTCACGTCCCCGCGCCCGTTTGCCACCGCCTGCCGTAGGTCCGGCTGCCAGCCGTCTGTGCCAAACGGCAGAAGGAGCACGAAGTGCAGAGCCTCAAACGCCCGGTGCGTCTCATTTACCGTCTGGAGGAACGGACCTTCGGCATCGGCACGGCGACGCAGCACGATGTCCTGATGGACGGGCTCCTCGTCCATCAGCACGGCCACCTCCCGGAACCCCTCGGCGCGGTTGTACCGTCGGGGGTGCTGGTCGGCCGGGCGGGCGTCGGCACTTACCACCAGTCTCTGCTGCTGAACCTCCTCCTCTGGCAGCTCGGCGGCGTGGATAAAGTCCTGCACATAGGGATTTACCTGACGCAGCAGGACCTGCAGCTGTTCGAGCAGCGTCAGCAGGCGCGCCCGCTCCGGCTCCCGGGTGCCGCGGGGCAGCGGCACATGTCCGAGGCGAAGGGCGGCCTCTGCCGCCGGGTCGTCACAGTCTGGGTCATTTACGTAAATCTGGGCGAATGATGGCCGCTCCCCGTCTCTGGCCTGCAGCGGACCGACGCGGTGATACAACCTACCTTGTATGATCACTGATGGTGCGTACCCACCGTCCGCCGGTCTCACCTCCCGTGTCATCATAGACGCCAGAGACAGCGCCGTGTTCAGGCGCCGGGAGTGCTGTCTGAATGTGCGTGCCTCCAGCGTGTCGCCCGTCCACAGCTCACGGAGTAGCGGTGGCGGGGCGGGCAGGGGATCTAGGTTTACCTTTCCCCCCGAACAGCACAGAGTGGCCCGCTCCTCTCGCCAGAGGAGGGCGCCGCAGTGCGGACATACCGTGTCGCGTGCCCCCGTGTCGAGCCTGGCCACCGGCTGGCGATCGGACAGCACGGAGTCGGCGTCACAGGCGGCTCGATTGGCCCGGTCGGCTCTGCGGCGCCCCTCCATGTGACCCCTCGCGTTGGCCGCCCGCTCTGCGTCACGTACCTCTATGGGCATGTCAGCCCTCCGCTGCCGCTGTCTCTCGGCCTCTGCTTCCATGTGGGCCTCATCAAAGGCCGCCCGTCGCTGTCTTTCCCGCTCGGCGTTACGGAGTGCCTCGGCCTCCCGCCTGGCCTGCGCCATCCGTTCACGCCGCCGGCGCTGGGCCGCGGCATTCGCCGCCCGAGCAGCACTGCCCCGCTCATTACGCGGCATGGCTGTCTAAGTTAGCTGGGTAAAAGTGCAGACAGTAGATGATGCTTTTGGACAACTTATGAGTAATCAAGCTAACGGCAGGTATGGTAGGTATGTACCTACCCGAATGACTCGAATTACTCAATCAAATAATTCCGCGCAAAGTTTCAATGGTTTCAATGATCAGCCGTTGAGCAAGGAAATTCACATCAGGGCTTACTTAGACACGATCAACAATCAAGTGAGCGCAGATAATACGCACAAATAGGCGCAAAATTTCACTCAAACGATCGCCTCTCGAATAGTCAATAGTAATCCCAACAGCGAAACCTATCACTCGAGCCTGTGGTGCATTCACCCCATTCACCGGCTGCTCTTGCTGAAATTGTTTACCACTATTGTTGCGTGTCCCGTTGCTATGCGACAAATCAAGGTCGTGGCTAAAAAAGGAAATTTTGATCAAGTTTAGATAAATAAATCTCTCACGCTATGCAAATAAAATATTAGCATGAAGTGTGCTTAAATATCTAAAATGTTATATAAGGAATCATATGAGTTATATACGTAGAAACACTTTTGCTCTCTCCGCATTAAAATTTCAGTCATTTGCTTACCAAGATCTGATTTACTACGGTATTGGAGCGTCACCCACGTGAGTCCGCTCTGGCGCAGTCGGTAGCGTAGCTGCATTCCATCATGAAGGTCCCGGGTTCGATTCCCGGTAGGGGGCGATAGTTTTCCATTCCGACTCAATCAGTAAAAATCCGTCGGAAACAGCGTGACGCTAGCGAAACACGGTCGTGTGCTTGAGTCATTTTCACAAAAGTTTATTGACTTTTCGATAATATTTTGGGTGGATATTGGTCAGAAAAGAATGCTCTTTCCGAATATGCAGGTTTCATAACGATTGATCATCGTTTTCAATACGTTTTGGTGTTGTAAAGGACATCGCGCTCCGTGCAAATCAAATTTTCAAATTAATTTTTCATTATTAAAGAAATGGTACGGATCGTCACTTTTTATTTGCTTTCCTATTATTACACGTACATTTGTCTGCAAAATGATACAACACCGATTTCATTCCGTCAAGCCGTTTTCCAGCGGCATCGATTTTTCCTTCGCAATGCACGAAATCGGTCATTTTTTCACAACCGGGGGTGCTGTCTTGCACGTGGCGCGTGCTATACAATGAAACCATATCAATACGCTAGTTCCATCTCTCCTCTATCCAGTGGTGAAAACCGCTTCTCGCTGCGCCCACCCGTTGCCGACTTATACAGCCGGGAAGCGGGCGCCGCAGGCCGGTTTTCGTCCGATGTTCGTTTTGACCGTTTCCCGTGTTAACCCTATGGCGCACGCGAGCGCGTGCTGACGGCGTACCCCTGGACCAATCTGTCCCAAATTTTAATACAGAGGTCGCCTCAACCCATCGATTCGGCATGCCAAATTTCACGTCGCTACGCGGCGCCTTTCAGGCGCAATAAGACACATAAGGCATGACACACGTACGGACATGTTATAATTCATAATATAGACTAGATAGATGGCCATGTTTGCGCGATAACTGTGCGTTTTGATAGATATGTTTAACGGGGGCATTAGTTTGGGTGTATGCGGTTATATTTTTATTTGTATGAGCTAGGTGAAGTTTGACATTTGGTTTTAATTGAACTGTATGGTATGCTGGTGCTGATTACCGGGTTGTTTGAGTCTTTCGGATGTTGGGCCCTTATGCACTCAAACTTAACATACACTACAATACCCTACCCTACCCAGGATTGATGGATGGATACACGCGATAACTGTACGTTTCGATTGCTATTGTTCATGGGGCCATTAGTTTGATGTATGAGGTTATATTTTCATTCGTATAAGTTAGGTGAAATTTGATACTTTAAAGTGTGCTGGTGCTGATTACGGGTTGTTTGAGTCTTTCGCATGCTGGCCCCTTATGCACTCAACCTTGCCATACGCTACACTATCCTACCCTACCCAGAAGCTCTACTCAACACATACCAAACCATACTTTACTTCTTGCCTTACCCGTAAGACGCTGGTTGTATCAGTCACCACCGCGACTGAGAAGATGCTGTCGGAGAATCCAGCGCAGCGCTCGTGCGTCCTCTTGCCTTCCTCGGGGCTGACACTAAGTCATGTCGTGATAAGAAGTGGAAGCAGATGCAGTGGGCAGGTGACAGCACATGACATGTTTCTGCAACGCAATCAAATCTAGTGAATACAACAGTGAAATACTTACGTGTCGCTCTGTGTGGCTATTAGCTTTTACCCCGCAACCCGCCACGTGGAGGCTGCCACATCGGATTGCGTCTCTATTTAACGCCCGAGACCCCTCACCGAGTGCAGAGCGCACACCTCTGGTGAGGGAAGACACGGCGGCCGTGGGCAGCGGCAATAAGGCCCCCCGAGAAGTACTCGGTGTGTGCTACTCGCAGCCGATTGTATAGCTGGGGGCAAACGCCCATTGTTAGATGTGCTCTCAAATATCAAAATATATCATCAAATATCAAATATATCATCAGAGCATATCAAACATGTTTTATAACATGCCACTCAATACATTGATTTATCCTCAAAATATAAGTTGCGCTCGCGCATTGGAGGTCACCAAAGCCAGTTGCGGCATTATGTTAAATGTGTAAATTTTCCACTTGACGGCGCATTGGCTCGCCAGGATTTATCCGTCCTGCATCACGGTCGGCCGGCCGTTTTCTCCTCGTTGCTCCTCGCTCCTCCTCTCCGCGTTGCTCGTAGCGCTCTGGCTACCCGTCGCCTCTGCGACCCGTTGATCTACCGGCCATCACCTCGGCCCATCACCTCCGTGTACACCACATTGGGTGTTGCGCCCTGGCCACCTCTGGGCAGCGCGATCCTCAGATCCGCCGGCCGGCCGACCCGCGATGCAGCCACGTACAGCTGCCCGTGACTGAACACTGGCTCCTCCAGGAAGACCGCGACCCGACCGAGCGTCTGCCCCTGGGCTTTGTTCACCGTCATGGCGAAACCTGGCCGCACGGGGAACTGGCGACGCTCCCAGCGGAAGGGAAACGCGTCATCCGGGGGCTGGAGTGGAAGCCGTGGAATAAGCACTTGCCTTCCGGCGTTTTTGCCGCAGGCGATAGTGGCCTCCATGAGTCGCGGGCTGATGATACGACCAGCGATTAGTCGCGTGCCATTGCACAGTCCGTCAGTGGCGGACAGATTACGAAGTAGCATGAGTGGCATGCCTGGCTTTATCATCAAGCAGTGAGGTGGGAAGCCGGGAGCGCACAGAGTGTTTAGATACTCATGTGGAATATCCAGCTGCTCGGCCTCCTCCACCAGACTGTCGGCGCTCAGCAGGCGGACGGCCTCTCCGGGGAAGCGCTCGGTGACTGCGGCGTTCAGCTCGTCGACCCGAGTGTTTCGCGGCGCGAGCACAGCCCGCGACGCCATCCACTCCCGGTCGCCGTGTCGCCCTGCCAGGTCATCAAACACCCAGTCAATGACAGCGTCGACATCGGCGTCCATCACCAGGTGCGGGGGCAGCTGAACAAACCCATCCTCGGGGCCCTCTGCGCGTCCCTCTCCCAGCTCGAGCAGCCAGTCACAGAACGCCCGCAGCTCTGGACCGTCCGGCCCGGCTGCCCGCCGCGCCCGCATGTTCTCCAGCAGCGGCGCCACAATGAAGTGACGCCACAGCGCTGACCGCCGCAGACAGGCGTCCACCACCTGTGCGCGGGTACCGTGCCTGAAACGGACAAAAATATGCATATAAAAACGCGCCGAGACGGCCACTTATGCTCAGAAATGGCTGTTTAGCCGGCGCCCTGGTGGGGGTCTAAGCCACAGGGGAAAAACTAAAGCATTAACATTTTGCGGGAAACGTTTTTCTGCGAAACTTTCTCATCAAGGTTGTACTGTCGATTTTATCTGCGACGCATTCCGCTCGTTGAGACGCGTCGAATGAAGTATAATCTCACCTCAAAAGACCGACTGCAAAATCTGACCTAGGGTCGAGGTCGTGACCCTACCAGAAAATGTCATGTGTCATAACTGTCGATTTGTGTCGTTTAACTGAATCCATCTAACTAACGTGTTTGCATCGTTCTAACATGTTTACCTAAAGTTATCGCAAAAAATGCTGGATGACCCGTCTTAATCTTAATCTGGAGACCCGTTGACCTTATGTGACCGGAGATAAGAAATAACTCATACGATGCACATTTGATCTATTATCGGCCATAACAAATTTAGCTCAAATTTCTTTACTGGGCTCACTGTGTGGGCGAGTGTGAGTGTAAACTGGCGAGTGTGGTCAAAAAGCCCCTCCCACCAGGGCGAAGCTAAAGAAACCACAAAGCATGCGGTCTACGATCAATCCGCTGCGGCAGTATGTTTACGACGCTGGCATCGATATAAATCAGTGAATACGTTCTGAAGGCATAGCGGTTGAATGTTCATGGCTACGACTTAGTTCACATGTTAAACTGTTAACTGCAGTAATGCGATTGCGCGGAAGAGCATTATATCAGTCGTATTCAATTACACTAAAAATAGCAAACGTACCACAGCTATTTTTGGATACACATTTTTTTTTTCTCATACACACTGAATGCCTGTTGTTGCTAGTTACCTGATGACTGGGAGAATTTGGCGGAAATCCCCGCCCAGCACGAGGAGTTTGCCGCCGAACGGCTCCTCGCTGCCAGTGACGTCACGCAGCGTGCGGTCGAACGCCTCCAGGTGGTGACGGTGGGCCATGGGAGCCTCGTCCCACACGATGAGCGCCGTCCGTCGGATGAGCTCCGCCAGCGGGCTCTGCGCGCTGATGGCGCACGTTGATGTCGCGTCCACCTGCAGCGGTGCCTTGAATCGCGAGTGGTATGTGCGCCCGCCGTCCAGCAGAGTGGCAGCGATTCCACTGAAGGCCACAGCGAGCGCTACCAGACCCTGAGAGCGCACCGCCGCCAGCAGCGTGTTGAAGACGTACGTCTTTCCGGTGCCGCCAGCGGCGTCCACGAACACGGCCAGCGGACGCCGCCCGTCGACGGCCGTCATCACCAGGTCGAAGACGTGGCGCTGCGGCGGCAGCAGAGTGGGCAGCTGGATGGCCACCTGGTCTCTGAGCGCTGCTGCGTCATACTCCAGCTCCTCCTGAATGAGCCGCGGCAGCTGGCGCAGCTCGGCGGCCTGCTGCAGCTCAGCCGCTTGCGCCCGCTGATCGGGCGTCACCTCCGGCAGACCGAAGTCTCGGAGCTCTTTGCCGGCCTGCTGTAGCTGCCGCTCCAGGTCCACCAGTGTTAGTGCAGCGCGCAGCTCGTCCGGCAGGTCGCGATGACGGCGGCCGAAGTCATCAGACATGGCGTCCAGGTGACGCCTGAACAGCTCTGACGGATCGGCTGGTGCACAGAAGAGCAGCAGCGTCACGAAGAGGCGCCGGATTTGAGCCGGCATCTGTGCGTGCGCCGCGTCCTCCATCGTCACCTCCCACTCGCGGTCGTCCTGCAGAAGGCCGCGCAGACAGCACGCCTCACGATAGGTGGCACAGACCACGCCGTCCACGGTGCGCAGCTCCTCAAAGGACGCCGCCCCCGCGACGTGGTGCAGCAGCACGCGGAGGTAGAACACGTCGCCGTGACGCGGTGAGAGGCTCACCACGCGGCCGATTGCCTCTGCCGCCTGCTGTTGGCGCCTCTTGCGCCACACCTTCTGGCCGGCCTGCCAGGTATACCGGGACGGGAAGTCCGGGTAGAGCAGTCGGCGGCAGTCCGGGTCGGCGGCGGCCGACTCCCGATTATACTCCAGCCAGGCGGTGAGGTGGGTGCGTCGGGCGGCCTGGGCCGCCTGCCGCTCCTGTCCCGGCTCGAAGTACACCAGCTGGTGGTCCTCGAGGTGCACCTGTAGGGCGACCACGTTCGGCTGCCGCTGGCTCATCGGCATGTCGAACAGACGCCAGCAGGCCTCACTGGCGCCGATCGAGCGCATGTCCTGGTACTCGGCGATCTCGTCATCGCCGCCGATCAGGTTGTCAGCGCGCACCATCTGGCGGTCCGGGCCCTTGTAGATGTACCTGAAAAGATACTTCACACTCTGCACCGAACAGCACACCTCCACGTTCACGTGCGCCTCATATTTTAGGGACAGGTATGGAGAGAAGGGTACCACCCACTGGTTGGTGATGAGCCGTCCGTCACGCACAAACTCCTGGCCGCCCTCGGCCGCCGGTCGCCGCCTGTAGACAGGGTACGGATGGTCATCCCGCCACTCTGTCGCGTTGGCGAACGGCTTGGGGAAGCCCTTGGAGCAGCGGCCGCCGTCCATGCAGGCGGCCGTCGGGTTGGCGGCGCCGCACTGGCGATGTACCATGGTACTCACCACGATCTCGTGCAGGCGGCGCGCCTGGTCTGACCTGGCCGGGTCGGGCAGTTCCGCGGTGATCACTGCGTCTACATCGTCGGCAGTCCGCGGGCGGTCCTCCTGCCGGACGATGACCAGGATATGGCCGTGCGGCAGACCTGCAGGGAAAGTAAATAATGTTTTAAGCGGCGTTTGAGATAGAATAGGACCTTAAAAAAATTTACTTCAGGTCAAAGTCATAACCTAACGGGTGCATGACCAGTCAAATACGTTGAATGAGGTAAAATATTAACCTGAAAAGTTTACCTCAGGTGAGGGTAACGACCTAACAGGAAAGGGCAATGTTACTTATCAATCGATCATAGACGGTGAAATTCACACAATTCAGGTGCTTTCATTGCTCTGCCATGCATCAAGAAAAAGTTAACGTCGGAAAAACGCGGTGGTGACCTTTTTATGAACCAACATGACCTTTCGGGCCACTGCTGCCGCTGGCCATAAGCTGCACTTTGCTCATTGCAACTGGGCAGATGTTGCGATTCTGAAAAAAAAATCTTGCGGTTTTGACTTGTAAGTTCGACCTGACCTAAGTGACCTGAGCGCTAAAATTATGCACACGACGTAAAATTGATGCATGATGAGCTGTATCGGTTGCCTTCACACTCCCTCCTCCCCCCCTTGCCCCCCCCCCACACACACACACGAACACAAACCTTTAGTGCCTACTCACCTCGTTTTTGGAACTCGACCACCATCAGCATGGAGACACAGCGTCCGAAGATGCCGCTGGTGGTGAGCTCCTTCAGCAGGGCCTTCAGCTTTAGGTGGAACACCCTGGCCACCAGATCGGGGCGGGACTGCGCATCCTGGCCGGGCAGGAGCGCCGCCTGGATCTCAGGCCAGTTTGGGTTGCAGGTGAACGTCACGAAGTACGTCGGCCTGCCGTACACTCGCACGATGGCCATGGCGTCTTGGTACCTGATACATTGAGACAAAGGTGAAACACCAAATGAGGAAATGAAGTATCGCAAAAATCCTATCTGAAGGCTGACATATACACCTATCACAACGCGACCAACTGATTGGGGGGAGAGAGAGGGGGATGAGATTGTGTGGCTCTTTGGAATTGTGGCCTTTCGTGACCTCACGACACAAATGTGACGTCATCAGTATTCAAAATAGAGCCCTTCCGTTCTCGAGAGCCCAGAATATCCGTAGTTTCATGAACACGGTCATATCATGAAAATTTCATGACCCTGACCCAAATGACCTTTGACCTGTGACCTACTTTTCGAGACCATGTTTGGCCGGAATCGCGATTCGGAGTATGTCGGCTCGCATTAGCCGCGCGTTTGCAATCTTTTCGTGGTTTCAAGCGTTCAAACAATGTGATATGATGTTGGTCCCAGGCATTAGGGTGGGTATCAAAGTCACCTGAAGGTCGGGTCAGGTCATTGACCTTTGATAACCTCGGCTCACTTTTCGAGATTTACATGTTTCGAGGCTAGTCTTTGGAGCTGAATTCGAATTTAGCGACCATTTGAACATTTACGAAGTAGTTTTGGTGCCTTCGGATTTCGGAGCATGTTATGAAGCTGACAGAGACGGTTGACACCTACCACGAATACCCGGCAGAACACCTACTGGTTGACCTGACCTGACCTGACCCGACCTGACCTTAATGCATGAAGACATCATTGCGATCAAAATTAATATGCTATTCGTGATTAGCACCCCGGAAAGCCCCATAACAGCCACACTTTACGACGTTCTAACAGGTCCCGATTTTCTCGACTTTTGGGTAATTGAACTGACCTCAGAGGTCACCATTTGACCTATGACCTTAAAACCTGGTACCGTTGGCTTCGTCTCGTGACGACCTACACGATGTTTTTTTCGGCGAGGCTCTATCTCAATTAGGGGCCAACCGCGAGGGGGGTCGCCCCCCCCCCCGTGCAGTCGAAGGACGCAAAATGGCCTGTGCCGGCGAGGGTTAACGTCGTCAGTATTCAAAATACAGCCCTTCCGTTCTCGAGAGCCCAGAATATCCGTAGTTTCATGAACACGGTCATATCATGAAAATTTCATTTCATGATACACATCATATCATAATGCATCTATGATGTGTACCAAAAACGGTGGCAACAATTTTTGAGATATTCACGAAAAATCCCAGCGGGGCGGGGCTGTTCAAATTCACACTACCCCCCCCCCCCCCCCAAGCAGGGCACGGGTTAATCATTTGATTCAACAACCGATTTCTACATAATAAGCAATGTAACGCGCTCGTAAATAATTCACCTGCGCTGGTAGTACCGGGGCCCGCCGGTGAAGGAAGCCGGCAGGATGACACGCTGACCGACGCGGTCTCCGCCGGCCAGCTCCCTTTCGGCGTCCCCCGGCAGCGCGTCCTGGAGGCGCTGGTACAGCTCGGCACGCAGGCCGGCCTGGTTCCGAGCCAGGTACAGCAGACGCTGGGTCTCTACGCGCGCAAAAGCCATGCACACGTACTCCTGAAACAGGCGTCCTGCGCGGAACAGTGAGTCATCGAGGTCGGGTCGCAGCTGCAGCCGATGAGCGTAGTACTGCATCAGCGTCACGCCCCTCACGTCCCCGCGCCCGTTTGCCACCGCCTGCCGTAGGTCTGGCTGCCAGCCGTCTGTGCCAAACGGCAGAAGGAGCACGAAGTGCAGAGCCTCAAACGCCCGGTGCGTCTCATTTACCGTCTGGAGGAACGGACCTTCGGCATCGGCACGGCGACGCAGCACGATGTCCTGATGGACGGGCTCCTCGTCCATCAGCACGGCCACCTCCCGGAACCCCTCGGCGCGGTTGTACCGTCGGGGGTGCTGGTCGGCCGGGCGGGCGTCGGCACTTACCACCAGTCTCTGCTGCTGAACCTCCTCCTCTGGCAGCTCGGCGGCGTGGATAAAGTCCTGCACATAGGGATTTACCTGACGCAGCAGGACCTGCAGCTGTTCGAGCAGCGTCAGCAGGCGCGCCCGCTCCGGCTCCCGGGTGCCGCGGGGCAGCGGCACATGTCCGAGGCGAAGGGCGGCCTCTGCCGCCGGGTCGTCACAGTCTGGGTCATTTACGTAAATCTGGGCGAATGATGGCCGCTCCCCGTCTCTGGCCTGCAGCGGACCGACGCGGTGATACAACCTACCTTGTATGATCACTGATGGTGCGTACCCACCGTCCGCCGGTCTCACCTCCCGTGTCATCATAGACGCCAGAGACAGCGCCGTGTTCAGGCGCCGGGAGTGCTGTCTGAATGTGCGTGCCTCCAGCGTGTCGCCCGTCCACAGCTCACGGAGTAGCGGTGGCGGGGCGGGCAGGGGATCTAGGTTTACCTTTCCCCCCGAACAGCACAGAGTGGCCCGCTCCTCTCGCCAGAGGAGGGCGCCGCAGTGCGGACATACCGTGTCGCGTGCCCCCGTGTCGAGCCTGGCCACCGGCTGGCGATCGGACAGCACGGAGTCGGCGTCACAGGCGGCTCGATTGGCCCGGTCGGCTCTGCGGCGCCCCTCCATGTGACCCCTCGCGTTGGCCGCCCGCTCTGCGTCACGTACCTCTATGGGCATGTCAGCCCTCCGCTGCCGCTGTCTCTCGGCCTCTGCTTCCATGTGGGCCTCATCAAAGGCCGCCCGTCGCTGTCTTTCCCGCTCGGCGTTACGGAGTGCCTCGGCCTCCCGCCTGGCCTGCGCCATCCGTTCACGCCGCCGGCGCTGGGCCGCGGCATTCGCCGCCCGAGCAGCACTGCCCCGCTCATTACGCGGCATGGCTGTCTAAGTTAGCTGGGTAAAAGTGCAGACAGTAGATGATGCTTTTGGACAACTTATGAGTAATCAAGCTAACGGCAGGTATGGTAGGTATGTACCTACCCGAATGACTCGAATTACTCAATCAAATAATTCCGCGCAAAGTTTCAATGGTTTCAATGATCAGCCGTTGAGCAAGGAAATTCACATCAGGGCTTACTTAGACACGATCAACAATCAAGTGAGCGCAGATAATACGCACAAATAGGCGCAAAATTTCACTCAAACGATCGCCTCTCGAATAGTCAATAGTAATCCCAACAGCGAAACCTATCACTCGAGCCTGTGGTGCATTCACCCCATTCACCGGCTGCTCTTGCTGAAATTGTTTACCACTATTGTTGCGTGTCCCGTTGCTATGCGACAAATCAAGGTCGTGGCTAAAAAAGGAAATTTTGATCAAGTTTAGATAAATAAATCTCTCACGCTATGCAAATAAAATATTAGCATGAAGTGTGCTTAAATATCTAAAATGTTATATAAGGAATCATATGAGTTATATACGTAGAAACACTTTTGCTCTCTCCGCATTAAAATTTCAGTCATTTGCTTACCAAGATCTGATTTACTACGGTATTGGAGCGTCACCCACGTGAGTCCGCTCTGGCGCAGTCGGTAGCGTAACTGCATTCCATCATGAAGGTCCCGGGTTCGATTCCCGGTAGGGGGCGATAGTTTTCCATTCCGACTCAATCAGTAAAAATCCGTCGGAAACAGCGTGACGCTAGCGAAACACGGTCGTGTGCTTGAGTCATTTTCACAAAAGTTTATTGACTTTTCGATAATATTTTGGGTGGATATTGGTCAGAAAAGAATGCTCTTTCCGAATATGCAGGTTTCATAACGATTGATCATCGTTTTCAATACGTTTTGGTGTTGTAAAGGACATCGCGCTCCGTGCAAATCAAATTTTCAAATTAATTTTTCATTATTAAAGAAATGGTACGGATCGTCACTTTTTATTTGCTTTCCTATTATTACACGTACATTTGTCTGCAAAATGATACAACACCGATTTCATTCCGTCAAGCCGTTTTCCAGCGGCATCGATTTTTCCTTCGCAATGCACGAAATCGGTCATTTTTTCACAACCGGGGGTGCTGTCTTGCACGTGGCGCGTGCTATACAATGAAACCATATCAATACGCTAGTTCCATCTCTCCTCTATCCAGTGGTGAAAACCGCTTCTCGCTGCGCCCACCCGTTGCCGACTTATACAGCCGGGAAGCGGGCGCCGCAGGCCGGTTTTCGTCCGATGTTCGTTTTGACCGTTTCCCGTGTTAACCCTATGGCGCACGCGAGCGCGTGCTGACGGCGTACCCCTGGACCAATCTGTCCCAAATTTTAATACAGAGGTCGCCTCAACCCATCGATTCGGCATGCCAAATTTCACGTCGCTACGCGGCGCCTTTCAGGCGCAATAAGACACATAAGGCATGACACACGTACGGACATGTTATAATTCATAATATAGATTGGAGCGTCACCCACGTGAGTCCGCTCTGGCGCAGTCGGTAGCGTAGCTGCATTCCATCATGAAGGTCCCGGGTTCGATTCCCGGTAGGGGGCGATAGTTTTCCATTCCGACTCAATCAGTAAAAATCCGTCGGAAACAGCGTGACGCTAGCGAAACACGGTCGTGTGCTTGAGTCATTTTCACAAAAGTTTATTGACTTTTCGATAATATTTTGGGTGGATATTGGTCAGAAAAGAATGCTCTTTCCGAATATGCAGGTTTCATAACGATTGATCATCGTTTTCAATACGTTTTGGTGTTGTAAAGGACATCGCGCTCCGTGCAAATCAAATTTTCAAATTAATTTTTCATTATTAAAGAAATGGTACGGATCGTCACTTTTTATTTGCTTTCCTATTATTACACGTACATTTGTCTGCAAAATGATACAACACCGATTTCATTCCGTCAAGCCGTTTTCCAGCGGCATCGATTTTTCCTTCGCAATGCACGAAATCGGTCATTTTTTCACAACCGGGGGTGCTGTCTTGCACGTGGCGCGTGCTATACAATGAAACCATATCAATACGCTAGTTCCATCTCTCCTCTATCCAGTGGTGAAAACCGCTTCTCGCTGCGCCCACCCGTTGCCGACTTATACAGCCGGGAAGCGGGCGCCGCAGGCCGGTTTTCGTCCGATGTTCGTTTTGACCGTTTCCCGTGTTAACCCTATGGCGCACGCGAGCGCGTGCTGACGGCGTACCCCTGGACCAATCTGTCCCAAATTTTAATACAGAGGTCGCCTCAACCCATCGATTCGGCATGCCAAATTTCACGTCGCTACGCGGCGCCTTTCAGGCGCAATAAGACACATAAGGCATGACACACGTACGGACATGTTATAATTCATAATATAGATTGGAGCGTCACCCACGTGAGTCCGCTCTGGCGCAGTCGGTAGCGTAGCTGCATTCCATCATGAAGGTCCCGGGTTCGATTCCCGGTAGGGGGCGATAGTTTTCCATTCCGACTCAATCAGTAAAAATCCGTCGGAAACAGCGTGACGCTAGCGAAACACGGTCGTGTGCTTGAGTCATTTTCACAAAAGTTTATTGACTTTTCGATAATATTTTGGGTGGATATTGGTCAGAAAAGAATGCTCTTTCCGAATATGCAGGTTTCATAACGATTGATCATCGTTTTCAATACGTTTTGGTGTTGTAAAGGACATCGCGCTCCGTGCAAATCAAATTTTCAAATTAATTTTTCATTATTAAAGAAATGGTACGGATCGTCACTTTTTATTTGCTTTCCTATTATTACACGTACATTTGTCTGCAAAATGATACAACACCGATTTCATTCCGTCAAGCCGTTTTCCAGCGGCATCGATTTTTCCTTCGCAATGCACGAAATCGGTCATTTTTTCACAACCGGGGGTGCTGTCTTGCACGTGGCGCGTGCTATACAATGAAACCATATCAATACGCTAGTTCCATCTCTCCTCTATCCAGTGGTGAAAACCGCTTCTCGCTGCGCCCACCCGTTGCCGACTTATACAGCCGGGAAGCGGGCGCCGCAGGCCGGTTTTCGTCCGATGTTCGTTTTGACCGTTTCCCGTGTTAACCCTATGGCGCACGCGAGCGCGTGCTGACGGCGTACCCCTGGACCAATCTGTCCCAAATTTTAATACAGAGGTCGCCTCAACCCATCGATTCGGCATGCCAAATTTCACGTCGCTACGCGGCGCCTTTCAGGCGCAATAAGACACATAAGGCATGACACACGTACGGACATGTTATAATTCATAATATAGATAGACTAGATGGCATGTTTTGCGCTATACCTAACTGTGCGTTTTGATAGATGCGTTTGAGGGGGCATTAGTTTGGGTGTGGGAACTTTTGATTTTTATTTGTCTTATTTTGTCGGAGTTGGATATTTGTTTGAACAGCATGGTATGCTGGTGCTGGTTGCGGGTTGTTAGAGCCTTTCTCATGGTTTGCCTTTATCGAACTCAAACCCACCCTATCCTACCCTACCCAACACACACCCTACCTTACTCATAACCTACACGTAGTTACCCTTCTCATACTCGATTAAAGTAATGTACCAAATTTGAGCGCAATCGGCCCAGCCGCTCTTGAGATATAAAAGCGGCCAACTGCACGTGCGCACGCGCTAACTGAGACTCTAGATGACTTGTGCCAGCCACCTTTCTAAATTGTTCCTAACGGTGTACAAAATTTGAGCGAAATCGGCCCAGCCGTTCTTGAGATGTATAAGTGGACCCCTCACGTGCGCACGTGCAATCGATCCACCCTACCTGTCACACATGACCATGCATCGCCAGATGAGTGCCCCCTCCACCCACAGTCCAAGTTTCAGCGCAATCGGCCCAGTAGCAGCTGAGTTATTCCTAGTACAAAAATGTGCTGTTTACTGGTAGGCGCTTATTTTCAGTGTTTGGAATTCCCCTTGGCGGGCGGTGTATCGCAGCCCATGCTTTGATAGCTTGTCAAAAAATGAATGACTTGCCGGCGATAAGCCATCGATCGGATTTTGTCGAAAAATACCGGTAACGTTAACAAAACACGGTCACATGCTTGAGTCATTTTCACAAAAGTTTATTGACTTTTCGATAATATTTTGGGTGGATATTGGTCAGAAAAGAATGCTCTTTCCGAATATAAAGTTTTCATAGCGATTGGTCAGCGTTTTAAATACGTTTTGATGTTGTAAAGGACGTCGCGCTCCACGCGAATCAAATTTTCAAATTAATTTTTCATTATTAAGGAAATGGTACGGATCATCAGTTTTTGTTTGCTATTCTCTGATAACACATACATTTGTCTGCAAAATGATACAACACCGATTTCATTCCGTCAAGCCGTTTTCCAGCGGCATCGATTTTCCCGTCACAATGCACGAAATCGGTCATTTTTTCACAACCGGGGGTGCTGTCTTGCACGTGGCGCGTGCTATACTATGAAACCATATCAATACGCTAGGCCCATCTCTCCTCTATCCAGTGGTGGCAACCCCACCTCGCTACGGCAATCTGTCGCCGAGTTTTGGGCCCGGGAAGTGGGCGCCGCAGGCCGGTTTTCGTACGATGTTCGTTTTGACCGTTTCCCGTGTTAACCCTATGGCGCACGCGAGCGCGTGCTGACGGCGCACCCCTGGTCCGATCACCCCCAAATTTTAATACAAAGTCCGCCCACGCCCACAGATTTGGCATGCCAAATTTCACGCCGATACGCGGCGCCTTTCAGGCGCAATAAGACACATAAGTCATGACGGATCACGCACGCACGCACGCACGGACAACTTATAATTCATAATATAGATTTTGGCTTGTTCACGTTTTGGGCTCTGGCCGCCGTCGTACAAGTCAGATCAGGCTCATTTTTGGACCACACACTCGTGAACAGATGCTCTAGATACCCTGAGGGAACCAAACTTGTACTTTGATTTTCAGGTCAAGGTCAGGTCATCACAGGTCACGAAAATATTATATCATGAGTCGTTCACGTGACACATGTTTTATGGTCCATTTAGGTCCGGGATTTCGAAGTTGATGTCGTCTGTGTCATTGGAGGTCATTTTGAGTCGAATTTAGCTTAGGTCAGGTCACTTTCAGGTCAAAAAGGTCAAATTTTGAAGTTGAAATTTTTCAACAAAAAAGTATCTATTGGAAGCAGTTTGAGCTCAGGAACATGATGGTGCTATTCATATTGGCGTACGATGTCAAATACGTGCTGAAAAAATTGATTTGAAAAATTAATAATCGTGAATTTTTGCAATAATGCGTAAAACTTGGGCATTTTTGAAGATATTTAGCTAAAACTTGCTAGAGTTAGTCATAGTAATGCGTTCTATCACATATATTCCGTTTTTTTTTCGAAAAGTCAAAAACTTTTTGAAAAAAAGTAAAAATATTAATATTGGATTTTATTATATTAAATTTTCCAAATTTTCAAAATTTCGAAAATCCGAGATAGCAGTTTGATAGCGCAGTCTATTCTGAGTCCTTGCATGCAAAGAAATTGGATCTAGCTTAAAAACTGAGCTCTTGGGAGCGATTGCCGTGGTTCAATGCGTCAAAATAGGCCGAACATGACGTCACTCTGACGTCATTTCCGGCCGACCTATAGTATATACGAAGTTCAAATTTTGACACAAGGTGTCAAATTGATGCAGCCTAAGGTACTGAAAGTTTGGCGTTGATACGTCAAGCGGTTTGGAAGTTATTGCAGAAAAACAGGAGGTGGGCTATAAATAGCTCCCCAGTGGGGCGCGGGTCAACAAATTACATCCAGGCGCGCAACCAGGACTTTTGAATCGGCGGGGAACTGCGTGCAGATTACCCTCTCCCCCCTCCCCCACCCCCGGCCAATGGGCCTCTCACATATGCTGAGGGGCCCCAAGAAGAAAAATGTCTCCCATCGCCGTTAAGATTGGTCTTACTTGAACTTATGTACTCCATGAATACTAAACCAGTGAAACGCGTTTTGGGTGAAGACTGAAAAACGAGCGATAGAGTGAGCCCTGTGAGATGGCACCTACAACTGGCTTGTGCACGGCACCCTACTAACCATGAGTCACTAGCGGTGTGCCAAATGTGGATGCAATCGGTCCAGCCATTCCCTAGATCTGAAAACGGCACCCTGCACGTGCGCACGTGCAAACTGGGTCCAAACTAACTTTTGCACGGCACGCTTCTCGCCGATCCCCAGCCATGTACCAAATTTGACCTCAATCGGACCAGCCGTTCTCGAGATATGAAAATGAGCCCTGCACGTGCGCACGTGCGGTGGTTCCCCGCTCTGTCATATGAAGATGCTCATAGCCCAATGGGTACCTGCATGCATGCAAAGTTTCAGCGCAATCGCTTTAATACTGCCGAGTTATTGTAATGGGAACATACTTGAACCCATTCCTTTTGCATTTCGCACGTGCAGCGGGGATGGATAAGGAGTATCCGATGCTTGGAAGACGGAATGCAGGTACCTACCTAGTACCTACCCTACAAAATTACTGCAAGACAATCACCCTAGAGATTGCTGAGATATGAGCCTTAGGCACTACTTTTGCAAAACAGCTTGAACACCCTTGACCCTTTCACTTGGCACGTGCCACGATGGTTAACCCTCGCCCGGCCCGCTGCGGGGCCGGCGGGCGCTGGTGCTGCGAAGCCGGCGGGCGCTGGTGCTGCGGAGCCGGTAGTGCCGCGAGCTGGAGCTGAGGAGCCGCTGGTGTCGGCGGCTGGAGCCTCGGAGCCGGCGCCGGGAGCGTGTGCTGCCGAGGTTCCGCCCGGTTCCGAGCCGTCGCTGGGGACTTCGTCTGCCTCGTCGAGCGTCGAGGCTCACCCTGGGTCGCCCGCTCCCGGGGGCAGCTCCCCGGCGACGCCCGGTGGCGTCGATGGTGGCAGCCGTCGGCGGGGTGGCGGGGCTGCGGCGTCCGCGCGTGGGAAAAGAGGTGGCCGCCAGAGCCGCAATAAGTAAGTAAATGAGAGACCGTAAGACGCCCATTCGGCAGCCATCTTCCCCTTATACTATTACATAAGCTGTGTATGCCAGTGTTTGTTGTTGTTGTTGTGTTTATTGTTGCCTCAAAAGAACCCTCGTGTTGCTAGTTTTGTCTTATGCATGAATGTCGACCCTCGTGTATCGTTTGTAAGTGAGGTATCAGCGGATTCACGTATCAAAGTGGCAGATTACATGGTAGAATTAACGTAAAAGGTAGGAACAGACAGGGGAAATGGTTGACGTACCCGCTTCCGGGTGCAGGAGACAATGCTAATGGCTCCAGATCAGTGAAAATCGCGCCCTGCAGATTTTCTTTCCTAGAATGTTACGATTGTTCACCTTAGTCTTATTCTTACGTTTTACTTTCATGTTTACTTATTCTTATTTGGTCTTATTACGCTTGTTTTTTTTCTTATTTGGCCTTGATATGTTTGCTTAGTTATATTTCGAGCACGGCGCTCCGTGATGAGCCGCCCGCCGCCGTAGCAGGAGCCGCCCTGCTCGGTCCAATTAGGACTTTAGTCTCCGCGTCAGACCGCCGTCTGACTACCAATCACCACTTGCCATTGATTCCTTATCCTCATTCCTGTTTCCTTTCCTTTCTTCTACCCTGTTCGAAACCCCAATCCGCTGTCTATGCATCCTTTTTTTCCATCACCCCCCACACACGTGCGCCCCAATCCATCCACACGCTCCAATACCAACCAGCCCGCGCGACCCGGCTGCGGTGGCCGGCCTGCTGTCAGCCCCTGCGCTCCCATCCTCTTCCTAGCCCCATCCTCTCCCCAACTCAAATAAGAACCACTTTCACTCTTGGTAAGGCCAGCCGTCCGCCCCTGAATGTCCCTCCTCCTGTCACTGCCCTCCCCTCCCCAGCCCGAGTTAGGACCACTCTCACTCTCGATGAAGCCGGCTATCCACCCCTGTGCGCCCATCCTCTGCCTGCCCCTATCCTCTCCACAGCCCGGGTCACGACCAATCTCACCCTCTATAGCGCCGCCTGTCGAGCCACCGGCCACGGCACACTACCCGTCACCCCTGCCCACAGAGACACACACAATACACACACAAGACAGAGACACACAGAGACACACACAATACACCCACTACCCACTACCACACACTGGATGAAACATGAAATATTATATCAACAAATATTACTCAAGCTAGTGTGCACTCATTCTTCATGGAAAAAACTTAATTTATTTTTTGACATGCGTATTTTATTGCTAATAGGAGGAATTGAAATTAACCCAGGACCCGACTCATGTTATAAAAGTACCATACACCTTTCGATTGCACATGTAAACATCAATAGTATAACAGCTCCCGGAAAACTTCAAGAATTAGAAAATTTTGTAAAAGTTAATCAAATTTCAATTTTAGCACTTACTGAAACTAAGCTAGACGACACAGTTCATCCCAGTTTATATGCCATTGACAATTTCCATCCACCCTTAACCAGACACAGGGACAGACACGGAGGAGGCACGGCGATCTACATCCACGACTCGCTCGCTTTTACCAGAATAACATCGCTCGAACTCTCCGGCGAAGAATGGATATGGGTAAAAATCAAAGTGAAAGATATTACATTTCTTCTGTGCTCAGTTTACCTTCCACCACACCCTTCAGCAGATCGACAACAAGAGTTTATTGAAAGACTAACTGACAGCATTGCTCTTGCACAAGCCCACTCTCAAAATATATTTATTACAGGCGATTTTAACGTTGGCAATCTGTTTCTTCCGCCCCTCACCTACAAACACAGTGGAGTGACAGCTTTTGACGACAAACTCAGAGACATGACAGAGACCCTTGACTTGACCCAACTCATTACTCAACCTACCCGCATCGAGAATGACACACATAATTTAAGAGACCTTTTCTTCACTTCTAATGAAGGCTTGATTGCCAATAGTGGACTTCTCTCCTCATTTTCAACACTTGATCATTTTCCTATATTCGCCACTCTCAAAATACAACGAGACGATAAAAAAGACGTACCTTTCACAGAATGCTGGGACTATCGGAACATGGACATTGACAGACTAACGCAAGAACTACTGCAGACAGATTGGAATTCTATTCTCGACAAGGACTTAGACAGTGCTACTACAGAATTTACATCACATATAATAGACGCGGCTAGAAAATGTATCCCAACGAAACGTGTAAGACAGAGACATGACAAGCCCTGGGTGACAACGGAACTTCTCAGACATATCAGAAAGCGAGAACGTTTATTTAAAATTGCAAAAAAAACGGCAAACAGACAAACAAGCATGGGTACGTTGGAAATCTCAGCGCAACTTTGTAACCAATTTGAACAGGCAGCTTTACGACGAACACATAAAAAATAGCATATCACGTCTTATTCAACACAAGCACGACCCATACAAATACCATCAAATACTAAAAAATATAACCGGACACAAACGACACACCACCATACCACCTTTAGTACAATCTGACGGAGACACGGTGACTGACGAAACGGAAAAAGCTATGATGTTCAACAGCCACTTTGTCGCACAAACACAGCTCAACATAAACAATCTACAAAACACACAGCTCCAAGAATACATAGCCACAAACGCTGAGCCGGTACCCACTCTGCATAACATAGTTATCAGGCCAGGTGAGGTTCTTAAAATTATAAATAACATGGATGCCAACAAGTCGTGTGGATCAGACCAACTTCCCACAAAAATTATAAAACTAACAGCTTTACTTATTTACGAACCTCTGACTCAGCTTTTCAATAAATCTCTCGCAGCCGGAAAATACCCATCATCCTGGAAACATGCAAAAGTACGACCAATATTTAAGCGAAAAGGAACACCATCAGACGTCAATAACTATAGACCAATAAGCCTCTTGCCTTGTCTTTCAAAAATATTTGGTAAAATTGTTTTCTCTCGAATCTATCAGCACATCACCGAATCTTCGCTTCTATCTGACAGACAGAGTGGGTACCGGCCAGGACACAACACTCAGTTACAACTTATGTACTTAACAAACAGACTGTATCATTCTCTCGACAAAGGACAAGACTTAACGACAATTTACTTAGACATAAGCAGATATTTTGAAAAAATATGGCATGCAGGACTTCTAGCAAAATGCGAGAGAGAGTTTGGACTAACAGGGAACTTACTGACGTGGCTGACATCATATCTATCAGACAGAAGACAGACTGTGACTATAAACAATTCGACTTCTTCAACGCTGACACTTGATGCCGGAGTCCCTCAGGGTTCCGTACTAGGACCTCTTCTTGCGATAATCTACTTAAACGGACTTTGCGACAAGACAAAAAACGAAATGCTTTTTTATGCAGATGACTGTTCCTTGCTCTCCACTTACTCACGAAGACACAATTTAAGCGACGTACAGACAACACTGCAGCACGACCTTGACGCCATTCACGATTACGGACAAAAATGGGCGATTTCATTCAATGCGACAAAAACCAAACAACAAACTTTTTCTCACCTAAAACAGACAAATGCTCCAGCTCTAACGTTTGGACCACAACCCATTCCTATCGTAAAAGACCATAAACATCTCGGCCTCACCCTATCTACAGACTTACGCTTTCATGTTCATATCAACGAAACTATCCTGAAATTTAATCGTTCTTTAGGCCCATTATATTCGATTGCTAGACACGTTCCCAAAGCCATGCTTGTTTCTATCTACACAACTTATATACGACCTTTGTTTGACTACTGTGACATAATATACGACGAACATATCACTGCTTCTGACTGCATACGACTGGAACGAACACAAAACAGAGCTGCACGACTCATAACCGGGACAACATTGCGGACTTCGACTGACGGACTGCGACGGGAGTTAGGCTGGACTTCACTGACCGACAGAAGAAAGATGCACAAAATTCAGTTTTATCACAAGCTTGTGTTTGATTCTACAATACCACCATTCATCAAATCCACCATTCCCACTGCAAGACAGCACAACACACAAAGAACGCTACGCAATGCATTTACACAAACACTTCCCAAGGTACGTACTTCGGCCTACTACAGATCCTTTATTCCTTGCACCACACGAATTTGGAACACATTACCCGATCAAATGCGCACAGATCGCAGACACACATCCTTTAACAAACATTTAAAAGCGCTTCTAGAACCACCCCGCCCGCCTCTGTATTTTTTTCTGGGATCACCAACCGGTAACCTTCTCCACACAAAACTACGGCTCAACGTCTCAAAACTTAACGCCCATCTATTTTCCTTGCAAAAAAGTGATTCCCCTTCCTGCCCATGCGGACACCCCCTAGAAGACACAAGACATTTCCTGCTAATCTGTCCACTCTATAACACCCAACGAGAGAACCTATTCCAATCCTTATCCCTAATTCTCGATACCGACTTTTCTAATATCCCTCCTTCTCAGCAACTCGACACACTCATTTATGGTACTGGGCTGCGTCGGGGCATCGACAGCGAGGCCGCCACCGCACTACAGCGCTTCCTCATCCAAACTCATCGCCTCTAACCTAATACATCCAAAGTCCAATCCGTACCTAGTCCAGTCATGACGGCGTGTTTGACGCGCAATATAACGCACGTACTGCCGGGGTTGCGGGGTTGCGGCTCGGCGTAGGGCGGTAGGAGTCTTATTTAGTTTCATTCATTGTGTTACCATTCTTTGCAAGCGGCGCCAAAGAGTTAAGTGCGTAGCACTTTTGCGCCAATTGCTTATGTAATTTATGAATTTTATGTTGTTGCAGTGTGAATAAATGCTCTCTCTCTCTCTCTCTCTCTCTGGTGTTTTTCCAGCCGCGAACGTAGGGGAGAGCGGGGAGAGTTGTATCATGTCCAAGTTGTATCGGGGCGAATTGTGCCAAACTTATCCAATAGATAGCGCTCGTGACACGACCAGCCGACGAGGTTTTCCGGGCGCCATCTTTCCCTGTTCTGTCGTGTGGCTGGGTGGACGCGTCTCGAGGTGAGAGCCGATTTTATGTTTTTATAATGTCATTCTAAAAAAATAAGTTGCAAGAAAATGTGTGTTTTGGGCATTTAGATGTACACGAATTTGAAAGATCTCCGTAGCGGTGGTGAGGGTAGGTTCTAAGGCTGCGTGAGTGAAAATGGATTTCTCCAGCTGTCCGCTGTTTTTGAGCACGAGGATGTTTTTTCCAAGATGGCGGCGAGGTACATGTTGTATCAGAGCCGGGTGGGGTATGTTGTAACATGTATGTATGTATGTATGTATGCATGTATGTATGGGTATGTTGCTTTTGATCGCGGAAGCTAAGCCCTGGCTCGCGTTTGTAGGTAGCTAGTCAATGCTCGTTCCATTTCGGCACAATGTGTTGGCTTCTTTGCTCTTAACCTTCGCCCCAGTGCAGTGGGGGGGGGGGGCATATGTTACCACCCTGTCGCGTTTTTCGCGTGTGAATAAAAAACCGCGGCGCGTAGCGCCGCGCCGCTTGGGGTAGCTTTTGGTACATCAATTTTGGACAATTTGTGAAATTTTTGACCCCAGGTCATGTCAGGTCAGGTCACCAGGTCAAGTTAACTGAACAAGCCTAAAAAAGTTTGCAATCCTGTCCAGCCTGCAGTGTTTGTCAGAAAGATTTCAAACTTGGTGGATTGCATGATGTTATGGGCACCTACAATTTGTATATCTTGGATTTTTTATATCCGTGACCTAAGGTCAGGTCAGTGGCGTGACCTTACCATTACAAGTCAATGGAGAAAAATAAAAATGCCTCTAGATCCGTGTGTACGCATAGGAACAGTCCAAATATTTCAGAATCACAATGATTTAGTCCGCTCGAGATGACCAAGGTGTCATTTTTGCTGATAGCCTTTAGAAAGGTCATCCGAGGTCATTTGAGGCTACAAACAGTATTTTGCCAATAACTCGCGATTGGAAAGAGATAGGACGCTGGGGATGGTCTCATTGTGTTTGTCTCGTTGAGACGCATCGACTGATATGCAACATGACCTTTTCCGGTCAGGTCATGACCTTGACCTGAGGTCAAATTTTCAAGTTGACCTTTCAAGGTCAAATTATAGTTCATTCGACGCGTCTCGGCGAGGGGAACACGATTCTGGCAATATAAATGTCGTGGCTTTTTGTAATCGAAAGTTATTGTCGAAAAACACTTTTCGTAAAAACAGCTATTTTTGGAGTTTTTGCCCTCTGGAGGCTAAACCGTTGACCTGAGGTAAATATTGATAATGACCTTTTCAAAAGAAGAGTTCAAAAGCTATCGATTGCTTTTTCATGCGTTTTTCTAGCTACCATAGTTCCTGAGATAGCGGCATGTGTTCTGAGAAATATAATGACATTTGGCAAATTTTGACCTTTGATGACCTACAGTGACCTCAATATTGCTCTAAGATGAAAATGACCTATATACTTTCCAACATACGCATTGAGAGCTGTCGACTGCTTTTTACCGCGTCTTTCTAGCCCTCTTAGTTTTTGAGTTAGAGGTGGGTGGTAACATATGCCCCCCCCCCCCCCTACTAGGGCGAAGTTGGCTGAAACCGCCACTGGGGCGCGGGTTAACGGGCCACTTCTGCGTCTAGTCTGTTGATGTTTCGTTCGTTTCGATGTTTCGTTCGGATTGCATTGACCTAAGTTTGGTCTAATAAAAGTGAAGCCTTTGATACATTGTATATTACCCTTATTTAATACATTGTATTAACCCCATTTAATGTTGTTGTTATGTTCAAAACCAGTAGCAAGTACACTCCCTGAAACGTGAAATACCTAGTGATACAAATTACCCCACCATGTGATACAACTCACCCAAGCCATGGGGCAAGTTGTATCAAAAACATTGTTCTATTCGGCAGACCGTAGAAGAAAAACTGGTAGAGGTAGCGGAAAAGTTACTTTGCACAAAAAAGCAGAAGAATCAAGGAAGGAGATAGTATGGAAATAGTGAGCTTATCACGGATATCACCCCCCCCCCCACCAGGTCGCAGGTGAACCCGCGCACCGACGGGGGGCGGATATCCGCCCCCCCCCTGAGGTTTTTCGCGAATAGCGGGAAAACCGCGGCCAGGTCACTTTGAATGACCCAACCTCAAGTCACTTTTTTCAACTTTGTCACCGTGCCAGAGCTACAGTAGATGTCGGAGGCCTTTGAAAGTCGCAGGATGTTTTTAGGTCATTAGTAGCTACAATTTGTTTATCTCGGAATTTTGATATCGGTGACCTAAGGTCAGGTCAATTTCTCGACCTCCCCATTATAAGTCGATGGGGGAAAAATCAACTCCCTGTTTTTACCACTAAAACGGGTCGGAATGGCCCCATAAACCATACATGACCTCATATACGATCAATCTTCACTACCTTGAGGTCTGTTTTGCTGTTGGGCAGCTGTAAGGTCATGTGACGTCATCAAAGGTCACCAGCGGGTTTTTTTACAATAACTCCGTACAGGAACAAGATACAGCCGCGTAGATGGTCTCATTGTGTTCAGCTCGTCAAGGCGCATCGAATGATATACATGATGACCTCGAGGTCACGTGACCTGAGGTCAACCTTTGACCTTGACCTTTCGAGGTCAACATATGTATCATTCGATGCGGATTGACGTGAGGATCACGATGCTGCCCTTAGTTCGTTCCTATATTGACTAGTTCGAAAGTTATTCGAGAAAAACTCTCCATACCTAGCGCCGCCATCGCCCGTATTGGTGTTTTTCCAGCCGGTAACGTATAAGGGGGGGGGGGTCCGTTGGACCCCCCCCCCCCCTGCCATTTCGCCACGAATCGAGCTAGAGCTTCGCGGTAAAAACGAGCGTGTTGCCCGTGACGAGAGGATGACGATGATACCCAATTTTATGGTCCTTGGTCATTGGTTGACCTTTCAGGTCAGGTCAATGACCCAAAAGTCGGGAGAATCGGGGACCGATTCGCGTTGGCGCACTAAGGCCCTAGTGACACTTGATTTCAAGCGTCACTATGCGATTTCGGTTCGCGCTGAGCCACTAGCCGATTGGTGTAAAATACCGCTTAGTGTCACTACATTCAAGTGTCACTTGGCCGCCTAGTCTTACTAGCTTCCTAGTACGCCATCTCGAATCGGCCCCCGGGGCCGATTCGAGATGGCGTAGTCCGAGAGGCCGCGGGGTCCGATCAACTCCTCCCCCTTACGTTAGCGGCTGTTGAAACGCCAACAGACGGGCGACGGTTAAAAATTGCAGCTGGTTTTGTACGACTGTACGGAGCCGCGGTGAGATGGTGAGGCGAGCAGCTACGTGAAAATTGGTATATAATCAATGTGTGCTGTGCCTTTGACCTGGGCTAATCTTTGAACCCTGGGATGCAACAGTCACGATGGTTCCATCAATGGAGCCACTAACTCTAAAAAGATAGGTTTTCTCAGAATCCCTCATTACCCCCACCGAAAGGGCTCCATTACCCCCAAAGGGGGCATGCCCCACCATTTGCCGACCCCTGTGTTAGAACGTCGTAAAGTGTGGCTCCTGTGATTTTTTTTTCGGGGTGCTGATCACGAACATCATGTTAGTTTTGATCACAGATGATGTCTTCATACATTTAGGCCAGGTCGGGTCAGGTCAGGTCAGGTCATCCAATAGGGGTCCTGCCGGGTATTCGTAGTAGGTGTCAACCACCTCTGACAGCTTCGTAACGTGTTACGAAGGCACCAAAACAACTTCGTAAATGTTCATATGGTTACTAAATTCGAATTCAGCTAAAAAAAAAAACTGGCCTAAAATCATGCAAATCTCGAAAAAGTGAACCGACGTCATCAAAGGTCAATGACCTGACCTGACCTTCATGTGACCTTGACGCCAACGCTAATGCATGGGGGTAACATCATATCACATGTTTAAAACCCATTAATGCCGCTTGGGTCATATCCCAGCCAGCAATTCGGTTGGGGAAAGTGCGGGGACAGTGTTGGGGAAAGCTTGGGGAGAACGTACAATGCCCCTATCGGATCAGGGGACGGTCCGTGTTCCCCATCCCTTCCCCGACTGTATCGGTAATATGTTCAAAAGACATGGGGAAATCATACCGATCCCCGTACGGGGAAAGAGCAGCATTCCCAATCAAACCCCACCGTTGGGGTTCGGTCGGGTAAAAGATCAGATTCCCCGTACGGGGAAGGGTGCGTTATCCCCGACCCATTTTCTAGAACAGTTTGATTGGGGAAAAGTAGGGGAACTGTTGAAATTCCCCGCTCGGGATTTTACACTTAATCCCCAGACGAATCCCAACCGCCAGTAGGAGCAGTGTCGCCTCAACACAGCGAGGGGAGGGGAGGGAGGGGAAGCAACGACCGGCCGCCGTCGGTTCCGCCCGCACATCTGGTTGAGGGGCGTCTCCTGTCGCCATCTGTCATCGTGAATGGGGCCGTGCCGACGTGTCAGACGGGACGAACGGGGGAAGTCGGTCCAGAGTCACTGCGCCGCGCGGTTGTGGGAGCAAGCCGTGGGCTAGGTACCGCTCCAGGTCAGACCATGGTTGGCACTGAAGAGTGAGGCGACACTACACTGTGAACGAAGACGGTGAACGGCGAGATGTGGTGACCGCTTGTCTGACCAGTGCCAAAAGTCGTGATCTACCGCTGGGGTCAGTGCGTGAGAAGCTGGACTCGGCACCAACGGAGGACGCAGCTCGACGAGGAAGCTATGCTGTGTTGGTAATGAACTAAATCACTTAATTGTAACGAATCCATGACGGATATAAAATGACGATACTAACTCAAGTTTATTGTAAAAGACAAAGCTTTCGATACACACAATATCCTGATCACTGTCTATTATGCAGAATATGACGTAAAAATGACTGAGGTCATCAACCTCCGTCTGAGATTATCCTTAAATTGCCCGGACAATATAATGTCATCAGCCTAATGCTTCATCTGCTTCTGTTCTAGAGGGACGTCTGCCGGTTACGACCGGAAGGTTTCCGACGGGACTTGGCAGAACCCACAACAGCAGTATGAACCCGGCGTGGAGTTAATGCGTAATTGCTCGCATGAGCAACCGAAGAGCGACTTTCAGGCGAAGCTGGTAAGCAGTTTATGGGGGTGGGGGTTAGCTTAGAGCTGTTGAACAATCTGTCCTTCACCCAAGTCTTAAGGCTGAAACACACTCTTTCTACAGCCAGAAAATCTCATGCGAGAGCCCATTAACCCTATTAGTGGCAGGGGGGGGGGGTTGTTTTTATCCACCCCTCAGGTTTTTCGGGAATATCTCCGAAACCGCTGAAGCTACGATGCTGAAATTTTCTGACTTTTCCTAAAACTAAATTGGGCACATTCCCTGAAAATTTCAAGTTCATAACTTTACCAGGGGCGGCTCCAGAGCACTGGGAATTGGGGGTCCTATTCGTGAAGCGAGTCATTTGGGCGAAGATCACGATGCTGCACCAGTTTTACGAACAGCGAATGAAAGGTATCATGTGATAACATATACAAAGTTATTGTGCATCCTCTTTTGACACGTTTTTGCTATAATAGGCGGATCCAGGCGTCCAAAAAGGGGGGGGGGTTATTTTTTACCTCCCAACATAAGTGCCCTGACACCGCCTATGCATGACCAATACAATTTTAGTCGTTCTCTCATAAGAAAATTGTAACATAACAAGACCATTGCCACCCTTTTTAGAAACAGTACCAACAAAAACCTTATTTACTATACTTTTCGTGTAGGGTGAAGTCGTATAAGAGTACGCACTTAGTGGATTTCTTGCTCTCATTTGTTAAATATTTGAAGGAAAGAAATCGCAAATAGGGAATATTAAAGTTCATTGAATTAGCCATCAACCCATGGGGCAACGATCCTTCAGCGTAAATGGAAGTGGTCTAAAACTGACATTTTCTGAACCGTTGCACTTGCGTACTCTTACCATATGGGGTGTGTAAGAGTACGCACGCCAGGCGGGTGGAGTACGCAAGCATATGAACACACACCTATGCAGCTTGCACTGTCCAAATGCTTAACTTCAAACTCAGAAGGCATTTAAGTTAATTCTAGTATCCAAAACGAAAAACATAAAATAAATCTTTCAAGTCTATAAATCAGGAAATAATCATGTCGTGTGTTTCTTAAAAAAATGCACAATCAAAAAGGAGAATAACTCGTATTTGGAAGTATTTCGGGTACGCATCTGCATCACAGTGCTCCATTGATGATATACCTACAAAACAATCGTCATTGAGCGATAGATTAATAATTCTATATTTCTGTATATTCGATTTAATGTATCATTCTGCGTACTCTTACCCTCCTGAACAGTGCGTCCTCTTACCGTACATGCAATTCGCGCACAAAACAACCCCGAAACGTTGTGCAAAGCTTCGCAAACAGAATATTGCACTGTACAGTATTTCCCCAGATAACCTCACAAGTTTCCCACAACAATCACGGAAATGTACCTTGTCTCAACTGCCAAGTATCAAAATTATTGTACCATATCATAATAATATCATAACGCTCGAAAATAATATTCATCGCCTTAAACTCAACAGCGTCGCCGCTCAACGCCCACGTTCCGTTGGTGACATGCACGCACTGGCGGCTTCATGTCACTTCATGAACTCGACAAACCCGCGTTGCTAAGCAACCGAAACAGCTGATGCGTACTCTTATCGCCCGCGTACTCTTACCCGCCCTTACCCTACCCCCAATCTCAATGATCTGTATCCGCCTATGATTTTTGAAAATGCATATTTTTAGGATCCATGTGAATTCCTGGTTCAGTCTCTATCGATCGGCAAAAGTTGCGTTAAGATTGGTTCAGAAACCTGGCCGTGATAAACAGTCTAAAATGTATCTGCAATTTGCCCGTTTTTACCCCCCTCTACCCCCCTATTGACATTTTTTAATTTTATTTTTTTTAGAAATGTAGATCTCGTTGAGCCAAATCGAATGCCGTTTGAATTTTGAAAATCGGCCGGTTAGATCTCGAGATATCAAGGGGGGGTCGTAAACAGCCCCCCCCCCCTGCCACTAATATGGGGTAGCCAGGAGCCTGCCACTAATAGGGTTAATTAAATACATGAAATCACGATCGCATCAACCGCTTACAGGGATGTGCGAACGATTGACGCGATTGTAATAAATGACATGGATTTTGAATAGGCTCTCGCACTCCATTTTCTGTCTTCGGAAAAAGCCTGCTTCAGCAGCTCTACTACACAGCTCTGCTTGTGAAAGGGACTTCATTGTTATCTTGATAAACTAGCCACCGATTTTAATTGTCAAACGGCGTTCATTTATCTGTCAAGTGCTTTCGCGAAGAACTTCGTAAGGCGTAATATAGACGTAAAACATTTATTACCTAATGACTTTTCCTGGAATGAGAAATGTTTAGAAATACAAATTTAATTATTGAATTTTTATTTCCTGTTTTAATTAACTATTCAAAGTATATCACATTCAATTTCTAAGCACTTTTCGTGGGGAAAAAAGTTATAAATAAGTGTAATTTCATAAAATGGCATACATGTTTCAGCGTAAGCTGAAGTTTCTATAATATAAGGACATTCCATGTAGTAGCTAGCTGTAAAACCTGATTGACATACCTACAAGTGCACATATTTTTGTTTTTGTCCACAGCCGCAGAATTCCTGGAGATGCGCTGGGACATGGATCATAGCAAGGTGGCTCTCAGCGGCAGCTGACCGCTAAGATGTGTCTGAAACAGCCAGAAAGAGACTCGAGTTGTGGTTCCAGGGCACTACCGAACAGAAGGCGGGACCAGCTGTAGGGAGACTACAGCAAAGCCGTCGTTCTCAATCTGCTGAACAGACTCCTGCTGCAGAGGAAAATTGGGGTTCGACGTGTTAGAACTGGGGTTAGACCGGTTACCAGTGCTCGTGTTCGTCACCTGTTGTTTGTCACTGCTGTGCTGCTGCTGTATGTCATGTTTGCCACCTGCTAAGCGTTCACAATGTTTTTTGAGTGAGTAATAACTTTTTTAGTGTTTGTCTTGATTTGTAACGAGTATATCAAGTATGTTAATCTTTCATCAAATGAAGGACTCCATATAAAAATAGTATAGGCTGTGGTGGTACAGACATATATACTAGTTTCTCGCGTTTATCGTAACACAAGATGAACAAATTTCAATTTATCGCAACATGTTTATCGCAACATTTTTGCCTCGATTTATTGCATCATCTAGGATGTTGCAATAAACTTGTGCATCTTTTAATGAAAGGTTTTGCCTATCTAGGAAGAAAAAATTCGGATATGTTCCTTCATGGATTGAATCGCTGCGTCGCTCGCCGGTGAGGCACGGAGGTTGAGATGCTGGAGGGACGGACATGCAATAATTCTTGAGGTGTACCTATCAGGTGCACGATGGACAGATTCGGTGCTTATCTTACGTTTATTCGCATATTGTGGCATATGTTCCCATCAATTAATAGTCGAAGACGAGCACTCGCCGGCCAAGGGGGGGGGGGGGCGGGTGCCGCCCCCATACTTTTTTTTGGCAATAGCTCGGAACACGCCCGCGATGGAGAGCTGAAACTTGGCATACCTGACCTTTGACTCAAGCCGGATCTTGTGAGATCAGCCGTATTTTCAGCTCAGGTCAGGTCAGTGACGTGACCTATAACATAAGTGAACCTATGCACGGTCCTCAGATGTCGCAACTTCGCAACGCCCTCAGTGCTAGAGGAACTTTCACAGGGAGATGAAACTTACGAAGATGTAAGTTTTATCTGTGAGACCTTCAGAGGTCTCACAACTTGTATATATCTCTGATCTTTTCCTAAAGGTCACACGTGGTTAGGTCGGTTACGTGACCTCACCATTATTAAGTCAATGGGTAAATATGAAAACTGCTATTTTGGCGCCGGGAATGATCTAAAACTATCCCAAGCACATGGAATCAGGCGCATACCTAGAATTTTGCCAAGGGATGGGGGCGGAGGAATCCCGGGTGGGCTCCTTTCTACAGAGGGTCTCCTCTCTAAAGGGGCCTCCTCTCTACAGGGGGCCTCCTTTCTACAGAGGGTCTCCTCTTTACAGAGGGCCTCCTACCTTCAGAGGCCTCCTCTCTACTGAGGAGTCAGAGGGGCCCTAGCGGTCAGACACAGACACTAACGGTTATTCACAGGAGGCCCCAGGAAGTAAGAAGGACCCTAGCTGTCACTTGTCAGGCTGGTCAGAGGGCCCTGATTGTCCTGACGTGTTTTTTTTTTGGGGGGGGGGATTCCCGTGAATTTCGTTCGCCTCCGACGTGATTTTAACCAACGTGGACCTTCGGCCCACGGGGCCCTGATTCCATCTGGGGCCTCCTAAAAAACCCAAGGGGGGGGGGCGGACGCCCCCCGTTGGGTACGTCCCTGCATGGAATCGTGATTTCATGCACTCCTTGCAAGGTCCGATGCTTCACTATTGCATTGTTGACCTTGCGTGACGTCATTTACGACGTCACTAGGGTCATAAGAGTTTTTCGTCAATAACTCCCGATCAAATTTAAGTAGAGAGTCGGGAAAGACACCATTGGACTCGGGAAGACCTGCAGAATCGAATGCTATGCAATATGATATCCTTTGATCAACTTCGTGACTTGAGGCCTGAGGGGCTCCATGACCTGACCTTGACTCGAGGTCTACACCTTAACCCGGCCGGGCCCGGGGGGTAATCCCAACCACCGCAGCCCGGGGGGCGTTTTTCGCCCCCCCCCCCTGTCTAACTCCGTAAATAAGGGAGCTACGGTAACAGAAGCGATACCAAACGAAAGGTCCTTACGAGACGATTCTAAAGCACCTAAAATTTTGACCTCAGGTCAATTTTCAAGGTCAGAGGTCAAGGTCAAAGGCAAAAACCGGCACATGTGTAGTGATCTCAAAGTAAGCCTTCTAGAGGACGGCAGGCCGCAGGCAGCATCAAACCGGAAAAATTGGGTGTCAAACGAAAGAAGAGAACCTGAGGATTTCGAAAATGTGCTCAAAATCAAAGGTCAAGGTCAATGTCACGCTGAAAAAAAAAACGACGCGAGCCCATGTGTAACGAGAGAGGCGATACGCCATTCGAAGTGGAGTAAAGCGTGCTTCAATCCAAGATAAATAAAATCAATCAAATCACATAAATTCAATCCAAGCACATACAAATAAAATGTTTGTAAGGTGCCGAAGTTCAATGGACCATTTCTGCGGTCAATAATGAAGGCAATATGACGATAAAGTCCAACTGAGATAATCGTTGGCACGGATGTGGCCAAAATCGGGCACGAGCAGGACCAGAATTTGGCGCAACTGTATATCACGAACGGGATCCAATGCTGGAACGAACGGCATCAGCGTCAGGCTCAGCACCATAAGCTGGTACAAATGGTGAGGCAATTCAGGCTCGAACTACAGAACAGTCAAGCATAACTAGTAACTACCGTAATCTAACACGAACAGTTATGAGACCCGGCACCAGAACCTGGTACAAACGGCACCATTTTGGACTGGAGAGCGTACCGTCACCAGGCACGAACGGTTCCAGAATATGGCGCGATGGTATGTACATCAGGAAAGAACGTTACCATAACCTGGCACGAACGACATAGGATCAACCATGGAGACCAGAATCAGACACGAACGGTAAAACATAATGGACAATAACGGGTATGCAACGGCGCAGAGCAGTTGAGAGGCCACCAGCGGCGTCCGGCAGGAGCCGAGCCGGTCGGCCAGCGCGCCGTCGAGCCGCGGGCTGGCGCCGCCCGTCAGCGCCAGCCCCGCCTGCAGCTCGCCCACCGACGGGCTCCGTGTGGACATGTGCAGCGTCACGCCAACGGCAGCATGCCGCTACGGTGCAAAAAGGTTCATTTTCTGACGACTGACAGTGTATTTCAATAAGGACACAAAAATGCAGCTGCCGGACTGGCCACCCTTTGCCGACCACACATGGACCGACGGCATCGGGCGCTGCCACTGGACCCTAGCACAGACTCGATCGGATCAACACAATCTTACACCAGGCACACAACACACAACGGATCATGGTACTCAAGTCCGTGCCATCGGTGTCACTCAACAAAAACGGTGCTTCTGTCTCAATGTAAAACTCAATGTATGTACTTACTGACGCCGCGGGCGGCTCCGGGCCGCGAGTCCCATCCGGACCCAACCCAGCACAGCCCAGCCCCCGGCCCGATTCAGCCCTATCACCGGGCACCGCTGCCAGTGCCGAACAGGGAAGGACGGACACCAGAGAACAACTGATGACAACGGACTTACGAGAACTTACAGCATCGAAACCATTATGAGGAAACACGTTATCGAGATACACAACAACCCATACACACTTCACACGCCATCTTGACGCTCACGACTCCGACGTACGCTAGGCCGCTGGCCACCCTTTGCCGACCACACATGGACCGACGGCATCGGGCGCTGCCACTGGACCCTAGCACAGACTCGATCGGATCAACACAATCACTAGACTTACACCAGGCACACGAGACACAACCGAACATGGTACATGCGTCCGTGCCATCGGTATCACGCAGCAAAAACGGTGCCTCTGACTTCTGAGCTTGATAACCAAACTCAACAAAAACGGTGCTTCAGAGCTTGACAACCAAACACCGGACACGGCCAGCAGGACCTACTGCAGCGCCTCGAGCGATCCTGACATAGGCCATGTGGCGGCTGTTCACTGGCTGCCACAGAGAGCACTGCTGACGTCGCGGGCGGCATCGGGGCGCGGGCAGGCACATGTATTGTCGCCGCGGGCGGCATCGGGGCGCGGGCAGACACATGTATTGTCGCCGCGGGCGGCATCGGGGCGCGGGCAGACACATGTATTTGACGCCGCGGGCGGCGCCGGTCCCCAAGTCCCGTCCGGACCCAACCCAGAACAGCCCGGCCCGGCCGCTCCAGCAGCTCACTCCTGAGGGCAGGGACCACCGAACTGATGTTAGTTACGCCGTGAAATCGGACGGAGTCATGGAGCTATGTGAAGGAAATACAATATTGAGCCTATTACGGTTTTCAAAAGCGTTTTTTCAGCGACGCGCTAGCTCCACCAGGGGCGAAACGGCGAGGGGGTCGTACCCCCCTCGGCCGGCGCGTATGTAGAAAACCAATAGGTCCGGCGAGGGTTAATACCGCTGGAATTTGGCTTATTGAAGTAAAAAAATGCGGTTGGAGCTCTGCTGGCTCCAGTTCTATGAACTCAAAAATAGGTCACCTTATCCACACTTACATAGTTATGACAATGAACATTGAAGAACTAACTGACGATTGACTCAGTTAGTATCAAGGAGGAATCATCCCTTGCACGCCTAAAATAAGCAACCGAATATAGCGCATCGCAACAAACATACGCGCCAAGTACAAAGAAGTGCATCAATACATTGTCAATACTTACTGCCTTCTGTTTAAGTTTGTACATCTTGCATCTTATGTCATTCAGATTATGGCCGTTGAACGGCTCCCTCTTGTACAGGTCTCTGAGGTCATCCATACTGGGTACCCGCCCACCGCGGGCTTTCAGTATCGCCCGCAGTCTCTGCACTTCGGGCACAGACCACTTTACATATCGCTCTGAAAAAATAAAGAAATGTTAACCCTGTTATACGCCTTGACTAGCCTGAGGCAAGTTTTTTACCAGCGCCGTGACGCTCTTCCAATCACAATACATCGATGGAAGGACAAGGGTGCATTCACAACCTTTCTAGTCAGGTAATGGGCCGCCCTACAGTTATACACGTTGTCAAAGGTGAAAATTATTCTATTGTGACACCGTTGACGAACTTCCTGATAGACAAAAAGGTAAAACACAACCAATTACTGGTTGCTTTAAATGATTTTCTCACAGCACAAAATATTTAACCTCAGGCCATCACCTTTGTTTCAAAGAGTTAACTTTCTAATTACATACTTATTCGGAAACACTGACGCCCGGTGTGATACCGACTTTACATCTGTTATACCCGCATGATATACTTTCGTCTGCTCCGGGTGATTTAGTGATAAATAGCAGACATGGTTGTTTAGTTCAGCACTGCTTAGCGGGCATCAACCGGGTAAACGGGCCTACCTAGAGCGTCCAAACAGTGTTGCGGTAGAGCATCTCATCTTCCGTCGGAGAGGCCAACAGCCTGGTGAGACTACTACAGAATATGTGTCCGCTTTGCGAGCACTAGCCAATATATGTTACTTCAGGACGATAAATTAGACATCGGCAGCCACATCAGCCGCACAGCACCAGCCGACGTCCGGCGCTCGGAAACGGAGGAACATCTGGCCACCCTTCCAGACGACGCCGTGTAGGTATGGAGCGACGGCTCGGCGGAGGGAGGTGTCTCAGCCAGAGGGAGTGAAGCGTTGATAATCCTCCCCTCGGGCGAGGAACACGAGCTCCGAGCCCCCGCAGTCAAGATATGCAGCAGTACCCGCGCTAAGCTGGTGACGATCCGCGGGGCTCTGGAGATGCTGCTACAGCTGGAAGGCGGCCCGGCGGAGAGCCCAGTCATCGTCTGCTCAGACTCGCAGGCGGCGCTCGCCACGCTGGCGAGTGGTGCTGGGAGTCAGACGACCGACGGCACTCGGTGCCGCCGTATGGCGACTGCTCCTGACTCCGAGTCCTCATACAGTGGATCCCGGCACACTGCGGAATACCCGGCAACGAAAGGGTGGACGTGCTGGCTAAAGTGGCCTCCAGCATGTCGCAAGCCGCCGTCCCGATGGACGTCCGCTGCTTCGTAAAGGCTGATTGTTTGAATTGGACAATTGAATTGGACAATCATATACGAATTAATTTCGTGAAGGCTGTCAGCCTTGGCCGCTCCGCCACCAAGGCATGGCATCGCAGCTGGACAGACAGCATCTTCAAAAAACATTATGGGAGACCGGATGCCGATGCCGGTGCTTCTGGTGTCTCGGGACGAGGCGGTTAACGTCCACCAGCTGCGGGCGGGACACTGGAGCCACTCGTAGAGTTATCTGCGCAGGATCGGACGCCACCCCGAGCGCGAGTGTCCACAGTGCAGCGACCTGGCCTGCCCAGTGCAGTGGCGCGCTGCCTGGTGTGCCGCGAGGGTCCGGACACACCGGAGCGCGTGTTGCTCGGGTGCCCATGCTTGGCCGGAGCGAGGCTCCAACTACTCGGAAACATATGATCGGACCCTACGCAGCTTTGGGACGGCGGTGTCGTGGCGGCCTTCAGCCGCGGCTACCTCAGTCACCGAGAGCCGTTGGGCTACGGCCGGCCATGAGCCGACCCGCGGAGAACAAGAGCAACAACTTCAGGACGATTGAAGATAAGACGATCAGATACCTCGTGGTGGAACAGATCCTGCATCATCATCTAGCGAAGTTCCTGCAAGACGGTGCCCTCACCCTGGAGAAGGTGCTCGATTTGTGTGAAGCCTACGAGCGTTCAATCCTCCAGTCGTCTGATGGCTCGTCATGAACACAACGCAGTGGCTAATATCAGCCGACAGCCGCGGTTGACAGAACACCCAGCATCTGTAGAAGGCCATGCGGGAGCTAGGGGCTCGCTGACCATGCCAACAGCCAGGGCCCCTCAGTGTCCTGCCAGACGAGTGACCTGACGCGTCTGTGGAAGGAAGTCACTATGCTGCAGTCGGAAAGAGGAAGTTAACACGAGTGAAGAAGGCCACCATGGCGTTTCATGTGTTGCAGTGCAAGGTAAACACCTGCAGTAAGTAAGGTGACCGGCCCTGTCATCCTGGAGGCAGAGAGGCGTAGGCAAGCGATGACACTTACGGTGGATGCTGGTGAAACCTGCTCGACCTTGAGACTTTAGTGCAGAGTACGTCTGCCGTCTCTAGGGATGCACTTACGAGCCATCCACACCCAACCTCCTCAGGTTCGGGAGAATGCATTTCAGCGTGACAGGTAAATACTCTGCGACGTCTGCGTGCCACAGCCCGGTACCAGTCGGTGGATGCCAGCCTCTTCCTGGTGGATACATGGCCGCTGCGGAAGCCATCACAGGCCTGGGTCTGATGCAAAGCTGGGTGTCACCATTTCCCAACATCAGGTGAGGTCTTCACCATACAAGAGGAGGGGGATGCGATTCTCCCGACCATCAATGGCTACCAGCATTACAGCATCCTCGTCCCAAATGTCCCATCCTCGTCCCTAAGCCCACGGACTACAAGCTGCGCCGTCTTTTGCTCTCTGTTCGAGATGAGGTGCAGGAGGAGCGGAAGACATCGTGGAGAAGATTGAAGCGTCCTCATGGGTGAACCCGCAGGTCTTCTCTCGCAAATTCAACGGGCAGCGTTGACATCAGGTGGCCCAACTCACATATTGTGGCTGAGATATATCCTCTTTCGACAATCGAAGAGTACCAGGCTCGACTTCATGGCAGAGTCTACAGCAACATCGATCTCCGGTCGGCATGTGAGCAACTGGAACCCCATCCGGAGAGCAGGAACATCAGCGTTCATCTCGCACGGTGAGTTGATACGATTTCTGCAAATCACCTCCGGCCTGGTCTCGACAGACTCTGCTTGCCAGAATCTCCTTCACAACTTGTTAGGGAGCTCAGAAGTTTCCTCTCGCTGACTTGCTGGTCGAATCGCTCCATCCCAGTCTGCGCTTACATCCGACAACTTGCTGTGATTCTACGGAAGGAGTGCTGTTCGAGTGGATGGGGGAAGAGTCAAGGTTCCAGACCATCAAAAATGGTACCGAGCAGCCCGGTTCTGACGCCCTTAAACCGAGACCTACCGACAGTGGTGACGTCACGGCCACGCGCATCCGAATCATTCATTTGATAGCACTGCTGGGTGCTGGTGCCATCATGTCACAGCTGTCCTGACGGCTCAGTGCTTTGTCCTGACGAGCGGTGCTCTTTGTCCGACCGTGAGGCCCTCAGTGCCGTGCAAGCAATGGAGCGGTGGAACGTCTACCTCTGAGGGCGACGTTTAACACTCCGGACTGGCCAGTCCGTGATGAACACGCTCCTCGCCTAAGTTCTCAGACTGGGCGGGAGCACCTGTTGCTAGGTGGTAGGCTCGAATGCTACCGTACGTCTACGAAGTGACGAGCGCCCCTGCCAGCAGGATCACTGTCGCTGACGCACTGTCACGCCAGCGGCTGTCCACTACAGGGCCCGTAGAAGAAGCCGATGAGGAAAAGGTCGTCATCTGCGTCAGGGGCGAACACCTATCACCGCTAACGGAGAAGAAGGTTCGAGAGGCAGCTGTAAAGGACCCTGAGGGGTGTTCACGGGCACCGCACACTGCTGCGTGCGGTGTGTGCGGTGCGTCCAGCAGGCGTGGGGGTAGGGGATGGGTAGGCGGCTCTGACGTCACGGCTGCGTGCGGTGAACGATCCGCTGTGGCCAGTCCCGACCGGCCACAGCGGTCGCTGTGTGCGGTGACGGAAGGCTGACGTAGGGACGCAGTGGGCGGAGCTTGGAGGCTGTGTGCGGTCCGACCGCACACAGGGCCCGTGAACAGCCCTCAGCTCTCCAGCAACTGAGTGACGTCATCCTTTCCACTTCAGCAAAACTCGTCCCCTGCTGTCATTTCGGAATTCGGCAACACCGTGAGACTTGCTATAGGCATGTCGTGCCACTCTCCGTATCTCAAATCGTCCATTTGATACTGATGTCCATTGATACGGCTTTAAAGATGCTTCAAAGACGGCAAAAACCCATACGTCCTCGCGACCGAACAGGATAAACTCAATGCAGACAGCATATAACCACATGTCAAAAGCCCTCACGTCGTCCTTGTGTAGTGTAGCGACGTATTGGGTTTTGACGTTGCAAGCATTTCATAATCTGCAAGAACGTCTATGGGTTTACCGACGTGGATTTTGTCACTGGCACATAGGTTAGCCATGACGTGTGGGTTTTCGCCGACGTAGTGGGTTTTGACTGTGTCACTTCCGTGCTTTTCAAAGACGTGTGAATTCCAAAATTTGTTTTTCCTCTCCCAAAAAGCTTTTTTTGGTTTTTGAAAAAAATCCTCATGGCATGAAATAGAGCTTTGCAAGCTGGTCACAATGGTGTAAAAAACGAAAAATGACCCAAAATTGACATGTGGGGTTTTGACTTTGGACGGCAGAATGTGTTGGACTTGGTGCTTCATGCTTCCTTGTCTGCCGTTTTCTTTGTTTGTTAGCCATTGCCGCAAGATACATAGGTGCCTCTACTAGCGAGTCTAAAAAATCGGGAGGGGCAAACCATCAACATTTATTGTTTCTTTGCATATAAAAAGGTATACAAATTTAACAAAGAGGGTATTTAATGCAGGAAATTTCAATACGTTTATGAAAATAATGCAACACGTAAAGCTGATGCAGGCGATGTAAGGCGCCAAACCTTTCACTTACTTTTTTTGCGGTCCTTCTTCCGCTGTTCATGGCCTGTGGACATTAAAAAATATAGTTAACATTAGGAATAGAACCACTTAACCATGTAATTCTGTTAACATTACATGGTTATGCATGAGAACATAAATTTGGCCGGGGCGTCGCAAGTCCATCTACGACACGTCGCAAGTTACGACACATGTCCCGTCGCAAGTTGTGTCGTAGCGAAAAAGGAGGGATGTTGAGGAAAGAGGGGTTTGTCGGAGGATACGACAGAACGTAGCTACGACGAGGCTTAAATACCCGCTTTACTCGAGAATTTAAAAGGCTACACGATCAGCTGATCCCGTAGTAAACGTCAGTAAGGTCGAAAACTCTATCACGCATAACGGAACATTCGCCTTTCTGGTTTGAGAGCTTATGAGACAGCCAGGTCAAGCATGTTCTCTGATTCTGAAGCTTTGTCTCAACTGGGTGACTTGTGATCGCTAACGCTCACATAATTTGCCATAAAATTTGGGGTCGATCACAGGAGATTCGTGGCTAAAGAGCATCTAGAAGCTATGCTTTAGAAGAAATGAGTTCAGAGAGTTTGAAGTCACAGAGAGGTAAGAGAGTTGAAGTTGGAGGTCACAATTGGAGGTTACAGAGGTCATCTGGGACACGTCAGGTCACAGAAGTCAACTTGGGGACACGTCAGGTCACAGAGGTTAACTTTGGGTCATCACAGAGCTCAATTGGAGGTCAACTGGGACACGTCAGGTCACAAGAGTCAGCTTGGGGTCATCAAAGAGCTCAATTGGAGGTCACGGAGGTCATCTGGGACACGTCAAGTCACAGAGGTCAACTTGGGGTCATCACAGAGCTCAATTGGAGGTCATATGGGTCATCTGAGATACGTCAGGTCACAGAGGTCAACTTGGGGGTTATCACAGAGCTCTATTGGAGGTCATGGGGGTCATATGAGACACGTCAGGTCACAGAGGTCAACTTGAGGTCACCACAGGGCTCAATTGTAGGCCATCTGGGGACACTTCAGGTCACAGAGGTCAACTTGGGGTCATCAGAGACCTCAATTTGAGATCAGCTGGGACACGTCAGGTCACAGAGGTCAGCTTGGGGTTATCAGAGGTCACTTAGAGGTCATAGAGGTCATCTGGGACACGTCAGGTCAGAGAGGTCAACTTGGGGTCATCACAGAGCTCAATTTGAGATCATCTGGGACACGTCTGGTCACAGAGGTCAGCTTGGGCTCATCACAGAGCTCAATTGGGACACGTCAGGTCACAGAGGTCAGCTCGGAGTCATGAGAGAGCTCAATTGGAGGTCATATAGGACTCGTCAGGTCACAGAGGTCAACTTGGGGTCATCACAAAACTCGGAAGTCATCTGAGACACGTCAGGTCACAGAGGTCAGCTCGGAGTAATGAGAGAGCTCAATGGGAGGTCACGGAGGTCATCTGAGACACGGCAGATCACAGAGGTCAACTGGGGTCATCACAGAGCTAAATTGGAGTCATGGGGGCCATCTGAGACACGTCGTTTTTGGAATTGGGAGAATCTTTTGGGGGATGCCCCTCGCAACGTCCAAGATCGCCTTTCTGGACTCGCCAGTAGTTGCTGGAATGATATAAGGCTGCTTTGTATCCCTGAATACCCCAATGAATTTTAATATAACATATTATGCACCATTTTTAACACTCGCTGGCACGGATTGAGGCCTCACAGATGACCCGTCGGTTCAAGCTCTATAACTCGCGTTAGCGTCAACGGATTGTAACCAAATTTTAACTCAAGTTCAAACAATTTTACACTAACCATGTAAATTTCGTGACCATGGCCCGAATGACCTGTGACCTGTGACCTCTTCCTCAAAGCAAGGTTAGCTTACGACACAACTTACGACTGCTATTTCAAATTCGTAAGTTGTGTCGCAAATCAGGCAACTTGCGACAGGCTTTACTACTTAAGTAACGCTACTCATCGATTGATCCCTCCAAAAACGACTTACTACACAACTTGCGACACGTCGCAGTTACGACGAGGCTTACGACGCTCTGGATTCCTCCGGCCAAAAAGATCTTTTCGCTTCATGTCTTGTTAAAGATTTTGAGTTTGTCGTTTCGTTAGCACGACGTCCCCTAAACCTGCACCTGTCTACTGCTTTTTTTTTTGCCACCCCGAACAAGAACGACTGAGGAGGAGGGGGGGCTTGATACGACCCCACTTACGTTTCGCTCCCATGGAACTAAAAACAGCAAATTTTCATGGGAAAGGGGCTCATGAGTCCTCGCTCCCTAACTACATCAATATTTAGAGGGTTTGCATGATAAAAGCCAGCATTAAAAATAAAAATGGCGCTTTTCAGCACGAAACGCTACGTGTCTCGAAAAAAAAAACATAAAAGCTAGAACAATTTAAGATAGCATTCGATAACTTAGAACAAGCCCTATCGAGCTTTATCAAAATATTTTGTCTCAATACGTTAAGCTCAAGATTTCACCAAAGGAGACGCAGTGAGTGTTGCTTAAATACTTTTTTGCATATGACATTTCATATGTAACAGATTTAGCAAAATTGCAAACGAGGCCGAGGGTAGACGAGGTTGGGTGGCGGGCGGCGCTTCACGCCGCCATCGAGCTGCTATTGCAAAAAAAAAAAATCGCCCATGGGTCGGATTCCCTCCCTCCTCAGACGGACGTGAGTAAAGGCATTCTCGCATGGACAATGCAGTTATTGAGCGATACGCTTATTATCCTGCATCGATCGCAGTGCTTCAATAAATGCATATGAACTCACCTATGCAATTGCCCTCCCACTATAAAACTTCAGGCCGGACTATAGTCTGTTCCATATCAAGCTTGCGGTCGGAGTCCCCTTGGCAGTTCCAGGCAATTCGCTGAGCGCGCTACTCCATTCAATAATTTGAGTCTTAGAATGTAAGATGTATGCACAGAAATCACGCACTGCCTTCAACAGAGCACTTCAGCCGCAAGCTTGACATGGAACACACTAGAGATGTAGTGAATGCGCCTCACCTCCTTCATCGTCCTCTTGGCGATCATCAGCCGGACCGCCCTCATTTTCAGAGCCTGGCTCGTCGAAGTCCTCTGAAAAACCGTCTCTGTCAGATTTAAGAATATGTGTGATGCAAAATAAGTGCCTGCCATAATGGGCAAGCATTTCTGAAAAAAAAACGCTGAACGGAACATATGTGCTACGGTGGTACCCGGACTGCTTTGGCTATCCGCGCTCGTCCTTCATCTGAAGTACAGCACCATGGGTCTGCATATAACCTAGTAGTACCAGTGAACTTTAACGGTCTTACATTGCCTTCGCTCTGTACGATTCTCTTCATGGTGTTATTGCATTGCCTCTTTAACACTACATTGCAAATTAACCCGCGCCCCGCTGGGCTATTCAGCCATACGCGCCCTGCTGGGGGGGGGCAGATTCTGCCCCCCCTGTCTAACTTCCGAACCGATGGTCGTAGAAAGACGGGGAAAACGGCAATCGAAAGCTCTCAACAAGGCGGATCTTAAGAGCCAAATTTTTTTGCTTAAGTAGGTCAGAGGTCAGGTCAAGGTCAGGTCAAGGGTACAAAATGCAAGTTTCTACAGTATCGGCCTTGCACCGTAGTTGCCGAAAAATGGACTGAGACTGATTGCCCAAAACGTGTTCTTAGACTACCAAGACAATATTCGTCGCACACAAGGTCATTCAAAGGTCAAGGTCAAGGTCAGGTCAGGTCAGGTCAGGTCACCAAAAACAAAATATAGAAAAGGGCATGTGCGACACATGTTTTATGGGTCATTTTACTCATGGAATTCAATAGGCACACTCAATAAGTGATATGGACCACCTCTGGATGAATTTCAGGTCGAGGTCAGGTCAAGGTCAGGTCAAGTGAGGTCAAATTTTGAAGTTGGTTGTTAAGGCCTTAAAAGGTGTCTATCCGATGCAGTTTTTCACGGCGAATCGAATGGTGCTATTTTTGTTTCCGTACGAGGTCTAGAACTTCCAAAAAAATCATTTTTCAAAATTTTTGTGTGGCGTGACGTCATAAAATTTTGAATAACTCCCACATTTTTGAACCGATTCTTCTAAAAATTGGTATGTAGGTGCACATAGACCACTTCTTTGACATATATTCCGGTTTTTTCGCTAAACTCAAAATTTTGGATTTTATAAATATTTTCCCAAAAAAGTCAGTTTTTTGGAAAAATGTTGGCCAAAATCCAAAATTTTCAAAAAACCGAGATAGCCATTTGATAGACAAAGTAGAATCACGTATAACCTTTTTTGTTACGTCTTGATTCCTTTAAAAATGAAGATGTTAGCGGCGTTTGAAATTTTGCCGTTTTTGAGGCGAAAATGGCGAACATGACGTCACTAAAACGTCAATTTCTCAAAAATTTTCCGACGGATTTCGCTCAAATTTTCAGGGAACGTGTCAAATTGATGTATGATAAGGTACTGAAAGTTTGACGTCGCTGGCGTAACGCGTTTAGAAGTTATTGGCGAAAAACGGGAGGGGGGGGGGCAGATTCTGCCCCCCCCCCCAGCGGGGCGCGGGTTAATGCTTTAACTGCATGAAATGTCTGCTAAAATGACAGACGAATGGTGATGTTACGATTAGCACATGTACAAACGATTAGTTACCTTCAGTGAGCATCTCCTCCAGGCTCCGTCCGCTATATTTTGAGAGGCATCCTTCGTCCAGCTTCATCATCAGGATGGAGGCACGCGTCAGTTCGTGAGTAGCGTCTGACAGTCTGTAGTAACCACGATGCACGTCTTTGTCATGTCCCATGTGCCGGGTGAGCACCTCCATATCGAATTCACCCATCTCTAGAATCTGGGACGTTGTAGCACAATATTTCCGTAGTTTTGTTGCATGGAAGAGATCTGCCCTGTTTAGTGCCATGTCCGACAACTGCTCTTTAAGCACCACGCCTGCGTTGTAGTGTCCTGTAGTCCTCGCCAGAGGGTTTGCGAACAGATACTTGTTATCCTTGTCAATGTACGTCTCCCGGTTGTCTACCAGTAGCTGCAGCGGAGCCGCGCAGTCGCTCGGTATCAGGGTGGGGACCTTGTTCCCGCACTTGCCGCGGGACATGACGACGTCGAGCTCGTTGAACAACTTCTTTTCTGTTTCACCCATTGACTTGTTCACTTCTTCTACCGTCTCTTGTTTGTACATCTCTCGGTTGATCCATGATTGCAGCAGGATGCTGCTAAGCTCCTTAGGACGGCGTTTGTTGAATACTAGCAAACGGGCGAGAACCGCTTTGCTCAGCCTTGCATAGTCTGTCATGCCATGTATTCCCTTTTCTGTCATTTCTTTCACTCGTTCCTTCATTTTTTCGGTGAAAAGCTTCAAATCGCTGGTAAAGGGCAGCATGTCTTTCTTGTCATACTTGTTCGACTCGCGGTTCTTCAGCGCTACGCTGCTGATCTTCACATTCCAGAATTGGTCCACGTGATACAAGAACGCCTCAGCATCTTTCACTTCGCTTTCTTCTTTCTTGATCAGCGCAATGCCCTTCTTGAGAGCAGCCAGCTGTCGTAGTTCGCCTCCAATCCGCATGGCCTTTGAAGGAGTTTTGTATGTGGGCAGCCCCGTGTGGGCGTTTAGCTTGTCCTGCTCAAACCCACAGACGGATTTGGTGGCACTTACAACCGTATCAAATCCTTCGCCATTGATCAGCTCTTGCATGCTCTTTCCGGCTGCTTGGACAACTTCGCCCATCATCCTTAGGCGCTGGCTTATCTGCGCAAAACCCGACCTTCCAAGTTTCGCGTGCAAGTTGGCACCCCACTTCTTCAGGAGTTCATCGTTCTTTATGGTCTTCGTAACTGCATCGTCGTGCATACGAGACAATATGTCCTTGTGATACCCAGTATTTTCTTCTTGGCCGTCACTCAGGAGCGTCCGGCTCTCTGCCAGCACCGTGGGAATGTCTGGGCATTCTGTTTTGCGAGCCACACAGTGATGTTTTATGTGCTGCATCATGTTGGTTTTAACCACAAAAAGATAGCAGTAAGGACATGGCACGTAGTCGTCCACGGACGCCTGGTCCGACTTCCTTCCCAAGATCATGTCACCTTCACCCCTTTGTAGGACGAGTTTGTTGTGCTCCATGTTGCCTTTGTTGATCATCACGGTGATTTTCATTTTTCGTTCCTGCTCAGAATCACACTCCTGGATATCCTTGACTTCCTTCTCGTCACGGTGGACCGTCTTGATATGGCGCCATATCAGATTTCTCTTTTGCTTGCAATATATGCAAACATTTTTTTTCCGCACTTCGCCGCACGATGCGCCGTTCCTCGCCGACTGAGATGTACGCGACTGAGAACTGTGCTGGGGCGGAGCCACCTCAACACCGTCGCTGACATCAGACTCAGCTCCCTGTTCTCCGTATTCGTTCTCCTCCAAATGGTGGTTCTCGGGAGCCGTGATCTCTGTTTGATTGCACATCAAGTGCTCAGGAAAAGTCCATGTGCCATGGTCCCCTGCATCCTGGACTGAAGCCCTCGAAGTAGAGCAGGTGGGTGACATAAGGTCGTACTCGCTTGCAGAGAACGGCGTCATGTCGATCAGTTCAGTTGGCAGTGCTGTTGAATAAGAGGTTTTTACTGACCCACAAACTCCCGTCTCAGAGGTAGGTGGGGAAACACGAGACGGGGCTCCAACCGTCGCCCCAGTAGTTGTACACAGATGAAGAGCATCCCATCTTCTAGCGTCCGGGGTCGGGACGGGCGGCAGGCCTCCAGCCGCAGTCTCGGAAGTCGCACGCAGATGACGGGCATCAGCCGCTTCCCGCTTCAGAGGTCGGGACGGGCGGCGGGCTCTGGCCGCAGTCTCAGAAGTCTCACGCAGATGAGCACCCACCTTCAGCGTCCCGGGGTCGGGACGGGCGGCGGCTCCGGTCGCAGTCTCAGAAGTCTCACGCAGAAAGAGCATCCCACCTTCAGCGTCCGGGGTCGGGACGGGCGGCGGGCTCCGGTCGCAGTCTCAGAAGTCTCACGCAGATGAAGAAGCATCCCACCTTCCAGCGTCCGGGGTCGGGACGGGCGGCGGGGCTCGGCCGCAGTCTCAGAAGTCTCACGCAGATGAAGACATCCCACCTTCAGCGTCCGGGGTCGGGACGGGCGGCGGGGCTCTGGCCGCAGTCTCAGAAGTCTCACGCAGATGAAGAGCATCCCACCTTCCAGCGTCCGGGGTCGGGACGGGCGGCGGGGCTCTGGCCGCAGTCTCAGAAGTCTCACGCAGATGAAGAGCATCCCACCTTCTAGCGTCCGGGGTCGGGACGGGCGGCGGGCCTGGTCGCAGTCTCAGAAGTCTCACGCAGATGAAGAGCATCCCACCTTAGCGTCCGGGGTCGGGAGGGCGGGGCTCCGGTCGCAGTCTCAGAAGTCTCACGCAGATGATGAGCATCCCACCAGCGTCAGGGTCGGGACGGGCGTGGGGCTCCGGTCGCAGTCTCAGAAGTCCACGCAGATGAGAGCATCCCACCTTCCAGCGTCAGAGGTCGGGACGGGCGGGGGCTCGGTCGCAGTCTCAGAAGTCTACGCAGATGAAGAGCATCCCACCTTCAGCGTCAGAGGTCGGGACGGGCGGCGGGGCTCGGCCGCAGTCTCAGAAGTCTCACGCAGATGAGCATCCCACTTCAGCGTCAGGGTCGGGACGGGCGGCGGGGCTCCGGTCGCAGTCTCAGAAGTCTCACGCAGATAAGAGCATCCCACCTTCTAGCGTCCGGGTCGGGACGGGCGGCGGGCTCCGGTCGCAGTCTCAGAAGTCTCACGCAGATGAAGACATCCCATCTTCAGCGTCCGGGGTCGGGACGGGCGGCGGGCCTCCGGTCGCAGTCTCAGAAGTCTTACGCAGATGAAGAGCATCCCACCTTCCAGCGTCAGAGGTCGGGACGGGCGGCGGGCTCGGTCGCAGTCTCAGAAGTCTACGCAGATGAAGAGCATCCCACTTCAGCGTCAGAGGTCGGGACGGGCGGCGGGGCTGGCCGCAGTCTCAGAAGTCTCACGCAGATGAGCATCCCATTCAGCGAGGTCGGGACGGGCGGCGGGGCTCTGGCCGCAGTCTCAGAAGTCTCACGCAGAGAGAGCATCACACTTCAGAGCGGGGTCGGGACGGGCGGCGGGGCTCTGGCCGCAGTCTCAGAAGTCTCACGCAGATGAGCATCCACCTTCTAGCGTGGGTCGGGACGGGCGGCGGGCCTGGTCGCAGTCTCAGAAGTCTCACGCAGATGAAGAGCATCCACCTTCCAGCGTCCGGGGTCGGGACGGGCGGCGGGCTCCGGTCGCAGTCTCAGAAGTCTCACGCAGAAGAGCATCCCACCTTCCAGCGTCAGAGGTCGGGACGGGCGGGGGGCTCGGCCGCAGTCTCAGAAGTCTCACGCAGATGAGCATCCCACTTCTAGCGTCAGAGGTCGGGACGGGCGGGGGGCTCTGGCCGCAGTCTCAGAAGTCTCACGCATGATGAGCATCCAACTTCTAGCGTCCGGGGGGACGGGGGCGGCGGGCTGGCCGCAGTCTCAGAAGTCTCACGCAGATGATGAGCATCCACCTTCCAGCGTCCGGGGTCGGGACGGGCGGCGGGCCTCCGGTCGCAGTCTCAGAAGTCTCACGCAGATGAAGAGCATCCCACCTTCTAGCGTCCGGGGTCGGGACGGGCGGCGGGCCTCCGGTCGCAGTCTCAGAAGTCTCACGCAGATGAAGAGCATCCCACCTTCTAGCGTCCGGGGTCGGGACGGGCGGCGGGCTCTGGCCGCAGTCTCAGAAGTCTCACGCAGATGAAGAGCATCCCACCTTCAGCGTCCGGGGTCGGGACGGGCGGCGGGCTCCGGTCGCAGTCTCAGAAGTCTCACGCAGATGAAGAGCATCCCACCTTCTAGCGTCCGGGGTCGGGACGGGCGGCGGGGCTCTGGCCGCAGTCTCAGAAGTCTCACGCAGATGAAGAGCATCCCACCTTCCAGCGTCCGGGGTCGGGACGGGCGGCGGGGCTCCGGTCGCAGTCTCAGAAGTCTCACGCAGATGAAGAGCATCCCACCTTCTAGCGTCCGGGGTCGGGACGGGCGGCGGGCCTCCGGTCGCAGTCTCAGAAGTCTCACGCAGATGAAGAGCATCCCACCTTCCAGCGTCCGGGGTCGGGACGGGCGGCGGGCCTCGGTCGCAGTCTCAGAAGTCTCACGCAGATGAAGAGCA